>NC_072412.2:89136220-89439778 GCF_028858775.2 Pan troglodytes | reverse complement strand
ATGTGAAGACTGTCCTAGCACAGTTTGCAGATATTGAGAACTTGTGATATAGATAAAGATTTTGATCTTTCTGCAAATTAAAAGAATAAGGACATAAAAGAGTTCATCTAAGCCCAATTTTTTGGAAGCCTAGTTTGGTTCTATAACTTTCAATAATATCAGGCACCAGTAGTTACATGAATTACCCTGATTGAGATCTTTAGAATTTAGGGATTAAACTTGTATAAAGCTTGCAGGTAAGACCTTATGGCTGCTATGGCTGCTCAATTTATGTAGTATTAAATAGAATTTGATAAATTTAAGCGAGGAATAATTACTAGATTATAATTATTGAGAGACCTTGTAAGTGGAAGAATATTGAATAAATGGCTTGATGATCAGAAGTCATAGGTCATTTTTCTTTTCAGTGAGGTTAGGAAGAAAAACATAGATTAAACTGATATTCTTCTTTAGTAAGACAATATTTTGCTTTTTAAGAACTGTAAAACTAATGCCATTGCCCACCAGATCTTTTAAAATATGTTTAACAAAAAATGACCACTTGGAACATCAATTTGATAAATAACAATTAAATGAGAAGAAAACAAAGACAAAAACTATCATGCAACCATAAAAACACCATTTTCTGCCCAGAGGAAGTGTATTGTTCAATTAGCAATCATAAATAAGTCAGAAGCCCTGAGGATTCTGGTCAGTCACTTGTGTGATGTTTTTGGAGTACACAGGTTATGTCATATTAGCTATTCTTTTCAGAAATACAATGTGAATTTGTTTGGAGAAAATATGTAATTAGAATGCTTGTAATTTTTTTAAAAAGCAAGCACATTTCATAATTTTGTGAAAAAGATGATTTAGACCAAAATAATTAAAATTGAAAGAAGTCTACATTTGGTTACTTTAATTCACAGGTAATCAATCATCAGATAATATTACAATTAAAAGCTATAGTATTAATGGATTATCTACACATTCATAAAAAGATTTTTTGTTCAATCATTATAAAATAGTCTTTACTATATTACCCTTACTTTAATTAAAAACAAAGCAATTCTGTCATGAACTGAATTCCTGATATTTAATGAAATGTATGACAATGAATAAATTATGCAGGTTAACATACATATGCAATTATTCATAAGTACTAATAATAGTATACAATATTACAAACCAATAGTAAACCAGAGGCTTATAAACATGTCTAGGACCATAGCCAATAAATTTGCAAGTTGTTTTTGGATTAGTTGTCTTCAATTGCTTTAAACCCTTTGTGTGAAAATTCATTCATTTGTAGATAAAGTAGTTATTTTATAGTATAATCAAATCATCCTTACTAAAATATAAAAAAAACTTCCCCGACTTTAAAAATATTAATTTTAAACCACTGGACATACTCTTTTGAGGTCAGTGCTCATGTAATACCTAGTTTAACTATATTTGATATTTATTGAAAATGATATCTTCGTCTATCTCACTACACTTTTCATCTTCACTCATTTTAATGCTTTGATTATGTTTACCAGAAATAACAATGATTATTTTGACTTTGGCATTACTAGCCTTCTGTTTCAATATGATAAAACTTCAAGTGATTTTAAAACCTTACTAAGTTGTTCCACATGCCTGGTCAAGGTTAGTTGCCAGCATAGTGAAAAAGCATGATTAAAGCTGTTTAATTCAAGTATACATTATTTTTCTGTCAGGTCCAATCTATATTCGTTGAAATAAAATTTCATCAGTTTAAAGGGAGGTCTTAAATAATGTATGTGTAAGTAAGAAGATGGAATTTTTGAGGTTGAAATAACCAAGCTTAAAAGCTGGGTGAAATACAATGTTGAGCATAGAAAACACACACCACACACACACACAAGAACACACACACACAAGAACACACACAATAAAAAGGTAAAGGAAGGAGGAAAACCTAACATATTGCCTCATTCTGATTTCTAGATTCTGCCAAAGCATAAAGAGAGCTTGATTACTGTTCAAAGCAAGGAGAGAATGTACGAGAATACAGGAAGTACAGAAAAGTGGGTAATAGGAGATATGAGATTGTACACCAATCATTTGAATATGAATAGTGTTGATGAAGTTGGTTCATTTAATAAATATTAATACATTATACCTTAAAAGAGGACAGCCAATAACTAATGGATTAAAAATCTGTTTTTCAAATAAGTGGATTTAGTTTGTTTAAATAATACTTAAATTAGTTACAGCTTACCTGTAAAGAAATTGCTTAAATTTAGTGTTTAACTTTGTCAAAGGTATGCTTTTGGGAAATGGAAAGTTTATGTTCTACTTGAAGCTATAAACATGGGCTGAGTGTCATGGTGCATGCCTGTAGTCCTACCTACTTGGCAGACTGAGGCAGGAGGATTACGTGAGCTCAGGGGTTCGAGACTTGCACCACTGCACTCCAGCATGGGCAACAGAGTGGGACTCTCTCTCTAAAAACAAGCCATAAATATGTTCTTTAGTTGGTTTAATAATTTGAACATTTGAACTAGGTATTTGTATAAAGAATCAAAAAGTAATTTAAATAGAAATACTACATTTGAGATTTGGATATGTATTTTACTTATTTTATACATTGATATATCTAACATTATTTATTTAGTTTTTTTGAGTATTTTGATTTTGATGGTGTGTGTGTGTTTGTGTGTATGTGTGCATGTATGCCTTTGAGCCAATTTAACACCACAAAACTACGCTGGCAAGAAGGAAAATATCTGGTATGTAGGATGTGGTAAAGGGGTGGTTTGCTGGGTTGTTTGTGAATGTCATGTAGACACATGGCGTAGAGTCTAAAATATTTCACAGTGGCAGACATGTAAGTTATTTTTGCTTTTAAAAATGAGAAGTAGGTTTAAATACCACAAAAGAATATCAAGTTTGAGGTAGCTGGGAAGATTCCTAGTTCTTTGTTTGCATAGATGATTATATGTCTATGTTCCCGATGAGTTTTCTAACTCTGGGTAATAACTTTAGATTAAGCATCACGTCTAGCCTAATTTGAAGGATTTTCCAGCACTGTGCAATATAGTTCTTTGTTTGTAATAGGAAACTGAGTGCAATATAAAATACTCAGAAATTCTGCAAAGCTACTGCCATTTATAAACATAAAGTAGACAGATATAGCTAAATGGCATTTTTGTGAACCATTTGTAATGCACTGCATTTTTTTCAATAAAAGAAGAGTGCATTATGATAGCATAGATAAGCTTCAATGAACGGAGCTTGGTATAAAAGGGCATAAATGTAATCGTGTGGAAGTGGCAGGGTGTAAGGAATACCTGTGATGTCAGAGTAAGAGGTCCTTTTACTTCACAGGGATATAAGAGGCACGATTCTCAAGGATATACATTTTCAATGAAGGCAAGGAGGTTAAAGATCTCTGTGAAAGATTCTGGATTTAGAGGAAATTGTTCATTACAGAATAGTGACTTCATAGGAAATCACCAGAAGGGTTGAGTGAGAGTAGGGCAGTAGAATTTTTGTTAGAAATGGGGAATTAATGAGAGTTATGGTGTAGAGATGATACAAAAGCAGTGGGATTTGCATTGAGTGGTACCAAAGGATATTAAGCATGGTATGGTAGTTTTAACATTGTCTTTGATATAATTCATAGTCATCTGAATTAAAAATATTACTTTTCGTTTTCTTGCATCTAAAATTCAGATGTATTGTGAGTGCCTATTCTTTCTTTTTAAATTGCTTTAGTGAGGTATAATCTAAATTCACCATATGTAAGTGTATTACTCAAGTAATATTTAGTAAATACACACAGTTGCACAACCACCACCACAATCCAGTTTTAGTTTTCTTCACACAAAAACATTCCTCATGCCTGTGTGAAGTCAATCCCTGCTCTTATGCCTAGCAACAGGAAACTGCCGATTCCCATTCTATTTTTATCAATTTGTCTTCTCTGGACTCTCGTATAAATGTTATCTGGCTTCTTTTGTGCCTGGTCTTTTTAACTAAGCATAATATTTTTGCTTATGCATAACATTAGGGTCCCATCAACAATGTAAAAGTGTTTCAGTTTCTCCATATCCTTGCCAATACTTGATATTGTCACTCTTAATGATAATCACCATTCTAGTGGTGTATAGTAGTATTTCATTATTAGTATAATTTGCATTCCTTAAGAATATGTTTATTAGACACACGTATTTTCTCTGCTTGTATTTCTGTATGGTATCTTGACTTCTGAGCAAAGGGCATGCTTGAATAGCAAATCGAATTGGAAGTTAGAGATAATTAATCCCTGTGGAGAGATTTGGAGTCATCTTATCCTAGGCTATTGAAAATAGAGCCCCCTTCTTCCCCTACCTAAAAACTTGGCTTACATTATGGTATGGTATCACATGAGGGATGTCATCTTACACTCTCATGGAAGAAATTTGCTTACATTCCAGGGTAACTAGTAATGTTAATCTCTCTATAAAAGAGGTTGAGAAAATAACAGGCAGCCCCACTGAAGGTCAGAATCTTCTAAAGTTCATGCTTCCTCACCTGTGCTGACAAGTCCTGCAAAATTTGGGGCACAGGGAACTGCTATTATTTTGCTGTGAATAATAAACAGTAAATGGCCGGGCGCAGTGGCTCATGCCTATAATCCCAGCACTTTGGGAGGCTGAGGTGTGTGGATTGCCTGAGCTCAGGAGTACTAGACCATCCTGGGCAACACGGTGAAACCCCGTCTCTACTAAAACACAAAAAATTAGCCAGGCATGGCAGCGTGCACCTGTAATCGGGAGGCTGAGGCAAGAGAATCACTTGAACCCAGGAGGTGGAGGTTGCAGTGAGCCAAAATCACAAGACTGCCCTCCAGCTGGGGCGACAGAGGGAGACTCTGTTTCTAACTAAATAAATAACTAAAAATAGTATATGTCTCTGACCCAGGTTCTTTTCTTCTGTTATATGTGTGAATATGTAACTGTACTTGGCTGCCTTGTTGCTTGAAAATAAGGTAAAATTTCAGACTCTTAGCATTCTCTGACTTAACACAAGTAAATATTAATAAGGTTTGGCTGTGTCCCCACCCAAATCTCATCTTGAATTGTGCTCCCATAATTTCCACGTGTTGTGGGAGGGACCCGGTGGGAAATAATTGAATCATGGGGCCGGTTTCCCCCATACTGTTCTCGTGGTGTTGAATAAGTCTCAGGAGCTCTGATGGTTTTATCAGGGGTTTGCGCTTTTGGGTCTTCCTGATTCTCTCTCTGCCTGCTGCCATCCACGTAAGAAGGGACTTACTCCTCCTTGTCTTCCACCATGATTGTGAGGCTTCCCCAGCCAGGTGGAACTGTAAGTCCAGTTAAACCTCTTTCTTTTGTGAATTGCCCAGTCTCGGATATGTCTTTATTAGCAACGTGAAAACAGACAAATGCAAGTATCAAATAAATGTCAGTTCTTATGATGATTTTTTTTAGGAATGTAAATGACCATAAGCTAGAAAATATAGAATCGTCAGGGAAATTAGAATTTTCTTTCTTGGAATTTTCTCTCAAGGATGCCATTTAAGATTCTACTCATGGGAATCTAAAAATGTCAAACTCATAGAACCAGAGAGTAAAATAATGATTTCCAGAGGCTGGGGCTACGGAGATTGAAAAGATGTTGGTAAAAGGAACAAAATTTCAGTCACGCAAAATAAATAAGTTCAAGCGATGTATTGGCATTATGGCAACTATAGCTAATAACAATATATTGCATACTTGAAAATTGTTTGAAGAGTAGATTTTACAGTTTTCTCACTAAAAAAGAAGTATGTGAGATCATGTATATGTTAAGTAGCACAATTTAGCCATTCCACAAATGTATAAATATATCAAAACATAATGGTGTGTATAACTATATAAAATTTATACTTGTCAATTAAAAAATAAAAATAAATAAAATTATATCAGATGAAGGAAAAGCATTTCTACATATTGACTGTAGTCCAGAATTGAATGAGTTTATTTTTTCCCTCAATGTTTTCAGATGGAAATAAATTTGAAACAAACATTCCTGAAATGTCTGTTTTTTCCTTTGTGTTTTACTATGGTAGGAACACTTAACATGAGATATACTCTCTCAAATTTTTAAGTATACAATACGTGGTTGATAACAGGTAAAATGTTGTACAGCAGATCCCTAGAGCTTATTTTACTTGCTTGGCTGAACCTTTATGCTCCATGATTAGCTACTTTCCATATTCCCTTCTTCCCAGCTCCTGGTAACCACCAATCCATTCTTTGACTTTATACATTTGATGATTTTTGATGCCCCCCTAAGTAAGTAGAATCGTGCAATATTTGTCTTTCTGTGACTGGGTTATACTGTTCTCCAAATTCATCCATGTTGTCAAATATTGAAGAATTTCCTTCTTTTGTAGTATTCTATTTAATGTGTAAACCATATATTCTTTATCTATTTATCTTTCAGTGGACAGTTAGATTGTTTCTGCATGTTGGCTATTGTAAATAATGCTTCAATGGACATGGAGTGGTAATATCTCTTTGAGTTTCTGATTTCAACTCTTCTGAATGTATATTCGGAAGTGGGAATGGTGCATCACATGGTAGTTACATTTTTAATTTTTTGAGGAACTTTCATAGCGTTTTCCACAATGGATGAAATATTTTACATTCTTACCAAGTGTGCAAGGGTTTCTTTTTTTTCCACATCCTTGTCAACACTTACCTTTTATCTTTAGGACAATAGTCTTTCTAACAGTTGTGAGGTGATAGCATTTTGCAGTTTCAATTTGCATTTTCCTGATAATTAGTGATGTTGAGCATCTTTCCATATAGTTGCTGGTCATTTGTATGTCTTCCTTGGAGAAATGTCTATTCAAAGACTTTGCTTATTAAAACCAATTTTTTTTTTTTGCTATTTTAATCTTTTTGGTGTTATTGTAGATGAAATTATTTTCCTAATTTTCTTTTTGGTTTGTTGTTAGTGTGAAAAAAACACAACGTACTTTTGTATGTTAATTTTGTATCATGCAACTTTATTAATTTTTTTATTTTAACAGTTTTTTAAGGAGTCTTTAGGATCATGTATATATATGATTATATCTGCAAACGAGGGCAATTTTACTTATTTTTTGTGTGGTTTGGATTCCTTTATTTCTTTCTCTACTACTCTAGCTAGGATTTCCTGTGCTATGTTGAATAGAAGTGGTGAAAATGTGTATCCGTACCTTGTTCGTGATATCAGAGGAAAAGCTCTGCTTTTCATCATTGAGCATTGAAAAAGCTGTGAGGTTTTCATACATGGCCTTTGTTATGTCGAGGTAATTTCATTCTATTCCTATTTTGTTGAGAGTTTCTTTTTTAAATCACAAAAAGTTGTTGAATTTGTCAAATGCTTTTTCTGCATCTATTTAAATTACTCTGAGATTTTCATTCTGTATATTGTTAATATGGTATATCACACTAATTGATTTTCATATGTTGAAGCATGCTTGAATCCTAGAGATGAGTCCCACTTGGCTATGATGTATTGTCCTTAATACATTGTTAGATTGAATGTGCTAGTAGTTTGCTGAGGCTTTTGCATCTAGATTCATCGAGGATTTTCATCTGCAGTTTTCTCTTTTTTGTTTGTCTGCCTTTGGTATCAGTGTAATGCTGGCCTCATAAAATCAGTTTGACAGTGTTCTCTCTTCATTTTTTTGGAAAAGTTGAAGAAAGATTGATGTTATTCCTTCTTTAATTGTTTGATGGAATTTATTAGTGATGCCATCAGATACAGAACTTTTTTTATTTTTAGGAGGTTTTTGATTGCCTATTCATTCTGTACATTAGCTGTAGGCCTGTTTAGGCTTTCTATTTCTTTATAAATTATTCTTGGTGATTTGTATATTTCAAAGAATTTATTCATTTTTTTCTAGGCTGTACAAATCATTGGAGTATAATTGTTTATAGTAAGGTCTCATAATCCTTATTATTGCTGTGGCATCAATTGTAATGTCTTTTTAAAAATATATATAAACAACAGAAATTTATTTCTCTCAGCTCTGAAGGCTAAAATTCTGAGGTCAGAATGCCAGCACAGTCAGGTTCTGTGAAGGCTGTCTTCCAAGTTGCAGACTGCTGACTTCTCATTGTATCCTAACATGGTAAAAGGAGATCCAGATAGCTCTCAAGGCTCTCCTTTTTTTTTTTAAACTTTTCAAATTATTCTTATTGTTATTATTATCATTATTTGGTTACATGAATAAGTTCTTTGGTGATGATTTCTGAGATTTTGGTGCACCCATCACTCAATAAGTGTACACTGTACCCAATGTGTCTTTTATCCCTCGCCCTTCTTCCACCCTTTTCCCTGAGTCCCCAAAGTCCATTGTGTCATTCTGTTGCCTTTGCGTTTTCATAGCTGAGCTCCCAATAGTTGTAATGTCTTTTATTTCATTACTGATTTTATCTATTTGAGTTTTCTCTTTTTTCCTTAGTTTAGTTAAGAGTTTATAAATTTTGCTTATCTTTAAAAAATTCCACCAACTCTTAATTTTGTTGATTTTTTTTTCTGATGCTTTTTGTATCATTTATTTCTGCTGTTTGTGGTTTCCTTTCTTCTCCTAAATTTGGACTAAGATTTTAGTCTTTTTTTAGTCCCTTGAGGTGTAAAGTTAGGTTATTTGAGATCTTTCTTGTTTTTTAATATAGGAGTTGGGTACTATGAACTTCCATTGGCTTTGGTATGTCGTGTTTTCATTTTCATTTTACTTGAAGTATTTTCTAATTTCCTTTTTGATTTTTTTACTTTGACCCAATGGTTGTCCAAGTACATGTTGTTTAGTCTCCACATGTGAATTTTCCAGTTTTCCTTTTGTTATTCAGGATTACCAGGTCTTCAATTTTGTCACTCCAGTTCTGCACAACCAGTACAAGATTTGGTGGCAACTGTTTCTGTCAGCAGGGTGCTCATGCTCTGCCTGAGCTGAACCTCAATCCTTAGCCAAACCTCAATCCTCAGCCTTGAACCTATACCCATAATAAGAAATACCCTGGGGAGAAAGGGTCTGCCATCATTAGCTCACTTTGGAGAAGTATTCTTTGTCTGAAGTTTTATCAACATAAACTTGTTTGCATCTATAATTATCTGATGAGTTTAATTAAATTATTTTAGTATTTTACCTAGCTTTTCCCACAGTCTTTAGTGGGAATGTCAGTCTGCCATAACCTACTATTTCTACTAAAAAGCAGAAATTCCACCAATGAGTTAAATTTGACAACCCAGCTGATTTGCATCAATCTTACTCTATTTCTGTGTAACTTTGACACAATCTGGAAGCCTGCCTTGCTCTAGTGATGCCTCCATATTGTCAATTTTTTTTTGAACATTCTAACCGATTCTCTGTTCCTACTTATCCAACAAAAGTTTCTATTCCTCTTCCTCTCTAATTTTTCCTTCACACACTTACCCTTAGAGATCTCATTTTGAACCATGGCTTCAAAGTTTTTTGAGACATGTATGATGCTAAATCAATGAGTTCCATCCAATATCTCTTCTTGAATATCTCAGTTTTACTCAAAATATGAACTTCCAAAATCAACTCATCTTTGATCTTGAATTTATTTCCTGAATCTCCTATTTCAGTTACTTGTCCTTATTAAGCAGGGGTGATAGTTTTATGCAAGAACAGACTATCAAAAGGAGAAAATCAAAGTGACCATCCTAGGCAGAAAGGAGATGTGTGGTGGAACTGCAAGCATAACCATCACTCCATGTGGCAAGGATGCATGAAATTTCCATTGTATTTATAGTAGATGATAATAAAATTTTCAAGCAGGTTGCCAATTTCTCCATTGGGAAGGCTGGCTGGCTGCCAAATGAACAAAAGACTGTAGGATGGTAGTTGAAGAAGAGTTAGAAGAAGGTGAGCTAGAAGAATTCACCCTCATTAGGGATCTCTAGTCAGGAGGTTTATCCATGTAGGCAGGGAGATGGCCAGACCTCAGACGTTTGTTACGGAGGATAACAGTAATCTCCTACTGTTAGAGAAGAGAGGAAGGAAAATGTAGCTGAAAGAAACATTTGTCCCTTTCTACTTTTCTTGTTTCTATATAAACCCAGTAGAGGTTGAAGGAATCCAAAAAAGTGAGGTAGCAGTGAGAAAACAGACCATACCACCTAAAGCACTTGGGTTCCTAAGACCATGAATCAAGCTGGACATAGGCAGAGAGGAAAAGAAGACAAACATTGAATAGACATCAGAATAGAGGATTAAGTTGAAAAATTTTTCTAACATTTTCATACCTAACAAAGACCATAAAATTATAGACCCGTGATTGGATGAAGGGATAAATAAAGTCACTTAATATACCTCACTTGGTTCACACTGTTTACATTGATGAGTGAAAACAAAAATGCAATCATATCCTTGAAAATAGTGGAAATTTAATTTGGCTTTGCATTTTTATACATCATGTATGCTGATGTCTCCTTATTTTGTTAGTAGTCTAGTGGTTTTTAAAGTGTGGTGTTCACCACAGCACTGCTATCACTGGGGAGCTTGTTACAAATGCTTACTCACAGGTCCCACCCCAGACCTTCTCAATCAGAAAGTTGAGCCCAGTGATCTAAGTTTTAACAAGACTTCCAAGTGTTTCTAGTACATTCCAAAGTTTGAGACTCACAATGTAGTTTCTTTTCTATTTGGGGTATCTTGAGGGAAAGAGTAAAACAAACAACTTTATTAAATATTTTGATAAAAATTTTGCAGTTTTAGATATCTATTATTTTATCATTTTTCTAGTATTTGGTTGAACCTAAATCTATTTGAGATCCTTCTTTAAAATACTATATTAATACATTACAGTGTAATGCTATTCAATAATTTAGTTTATACATTTTAAAATTATTTCCCCAATTTAAAATATCTCACTTCAAATATTTTTGTTTATGATATTGGTTAATTGATTGTTTGATATAAGCTATTAGTGAGCTACACGATTCATAAGCTCTTCTATTAAATATCTGACTATTATACTACATGACCTATAACGAATGTAAGCATTTCCATAATGTTAGTACAATGCCAAATTCAAAATAATAAAGTAAAATTATTAACACATTTCCAAACTTATATTTGATCAGTAATTCCTTAACAGCTCATCATTGATCTATACTTAGCTGATTAAAGATTTCAATTTTTTTGAATTTTTATCATAACTATATTTAAAATAAGCTTGCTGCAATATTTTATATCTGTTCTTATCCTTAAAAATATATTTCTAGCTCTGATTGGTACCTATATTTTTATGTTTCTTATCTAGTTTACTATCCTGGAATATAATCCTTTTAAGTTAAAAGTGGTACATTTATATCAAATTTAGAAATCACTGCACTTACATAATGATAAACAGTGTGTTTATTTTTTTATGCCACTGCTGTCCCATTTTTTTCTAAACATACACATACATACACACACAATTTCTAATTGAGCCATAGCATAATTCAATTTACTCTGGAGCTGAATTAAGGGTGCATAAGGACTTGCTGGGTATCTCTGTGAGTAAAACAAACTATATTTTTAAAAAATTATAATTAAAAAACAACACTTCTTAAATTTTACCATGTTATAAAATGTAAAACATTATCACATTACATATTTAAAAATATTATAGAGAAGAGACTAATGACAAATGTGCATGATATTAACACAAACACAAGTGCATTTCTACTATACAAAGATGTTCAACGCAAAAGATTTCATTAATTTTGTGCTAGTATCTACAATATAGCCACATGCCATTATGTGTATGGTGTTTGACATAACTCTTGTCCTGATAGAGTGGATTAATAACAAAAATATCATCACTTT
Organism: Pan troglodytes; assembly: GCF_028858775.2. NCBI lineage: Eukaryota > Metazoa > Chordata > Mammalia > Primates > Hominidae > Pan > Pan troglodytes. The sequence goes on along the minus strand of NC_072412.2, from coordinate 89,427,951 downwards.
GTTTTTGGATACTTGAACAATGTCAGGAATCTTCATAACTGCTAAAAATACAGTATTAGTATACCAAACAAAGGGATGCTAAGAACATGTGAGGTCTAAAGTTTGTGGATTTGAGCCAGCTGAGCACAGCAACAAGTAGTTCATTTGAGCAGCCTGAACAAACACTTCTTTCATAGAGGAACACTCTGTCCCTATCCCCATCCTATCCTCTCTCTCTGAAAAATCCCATACATGACATTTGCATTGACTTCATCAGCTTCAAATTGCACCATGAATACTGGCATGTATTTTATATTCTTTCCATCAATAGCCAGGACAGGAGGCTAATTAGCGTACCACCAATGCTTTAAACAGAGTTACTATAAAGAGCAGCTCTTGTAAAAACCTCAAGTTCAAAACTTTCAATTTAGTCTGAGAAGGAATTTTTTTCCTACAACACAAACTGAAGGTACGTAGCTACCTATGTTCAAGTGTTTTATTTTTTAGACTAAAAAGTGAAATAGAAATATTTTTAAAACTATTCCTGCTCCAATTATGAAAAATGACCATTACATAGACTTAAATTCTGTTATAAATGAAATTATTTACTGAAGGATATAGAAGTAACATGACATAGAATAATAGAGGTGGGAATAAAACTCAGAAATTTTACCAATATCTGATCCTAGGGGTAGCTATGAACAAATTTCACTAGGTTTAGGATTGCCAGTTTTTTGAAACTGAAAGACTTCCAATAAATAACACATATTTTTTAAGAATGAGAGTGAGTAACCATGTATAATGTTCCAACAGAATAAGAATTTGAAAAGTTCTTTGTAACTATTCAATATTCGTGATTATTTAAAAATGTATGGGCTTGAAATAACTGAATTAACACAGAACATTGCATATATATATATACACAAACACATATATATACACACAAACATATATATATACACACACACACAAACACGCAGACACAAAAAACCTTTCATTTTTCATTATAAATCGAAATAAAAATATTATTACCTGTTTTTTTTTTTTTTTTTTGAAATGGAGTTTCGCTCTTGTTGCCCAGACTGGAGTGCAATAGCGTGATCTCGGCTCTCCACGACCTCCGCCTCCCTTGTTCAAGTGATTCTTCTGCCTCAGCCTCCCGAGTAGTTGGGATTACAAGCATGCACCACCGTGCCTGGCTAATCTTGTGTTTTTAGTGTTTCTTCATGTTGGTCACGCTGGTCTCGTACTCTCGACCTCTGGTGATCCACCCTCCTCGGCCTCCCAAAGTGCTGAGATTACCGGTGTGCGCCACCTCGCCCTGCCTGGCTTTTTAATAAAAATATAAACTAAAATATCTATCATACAATTTAAGGCCATCTTTCATTTTGGAAATATATAAATGTACAATATTTTGCAGGAATTGTTCAAGAGAAAAGAACACAAAATATCTATAAGTCATTTAATTTTATTTAAAATTATTCATTTGTCACTTTGGGAGGCCGAGGCGGGTGGATCATGTGGTCAGGAGTTCAAGACCAGCCTGGCCAAGATGGTGAAACCCTGTCTCTACTAAAAATACAAAAATTAGCTGTGCATGTTGGCAGGTGCCTGTAATCCCAGCTACTCAGGAGGCTGAGGCAGAGAATTGACTTGAACCTGGGAAGCGGAGGTTGCAGTGAGCCGAGATTGGGCCACTGAACTCCAGCCTGGGCGACAGAGTGAGACTACATCTCAAAAAAAAAAAAAATTATTCATTTGTAAGAATTTAATAGTTATGACTGAGATAAATCTCTCCAGCTTCCCTTTTGTGGAAATGGTAAACAGGTGATTATTGCTATCCATATGTGAGTCAGACTGTGTTATAATGTCAAAATGCTCTGAGCAGTAAAACTTGCATAGCACATTTATAATGGAAAACTTATGTTAACAGTAATCTTTGAAAAGTTTCTTTGTGCTTATGATAATAAGGTTTGACTTGTAATGCCTTTTATACTGTATAGGAATGACAAATTAAATACATGATCTCAAAGCTTCTACAATGGATCCTCATGATATTTTTAAAAATATGTTTTTTTGTTTTATCTTTCCCAAAACCGTTAACAATGTGGCTTAAAAAAGAAGAGAGAATAGCAGCTATCATCTTATTTTTAACTTTGAAGAAAATATATAGTTTTATTATTTATTTATTTATTTTTTTTTTTAAAGACAGAGTCTCACTCTGTCATCTAGGCTGGAGTGTGGTGGTGTGATCTCGGCTCACTCTAACCTCCGCCTCCCAGGTTCAAGCAATTCTCCTGCCTCAGCCTCCCGAATAGCTGGGATTACAGGCATGCACCACCATGCCCACCTAATTTTTGTATTTTTAGTAGATACAGGGTTTCACCATGTTGGCCAGGCTAGTCTTGAACTCCTGACCTCTGGTGATCCACCCACTTCGGCCTCCCAAAGTGGTAGGATTACAGGCTATTTTTTTTTAATTTGGCATATTATTTTTGAAAAAATGCATGAGCCTATCAAATATAATTTTAAAAGTGTATATTTTAAAATAGCTAGAAAAAAGGAATTGCAATATTCCTCACACAAAGAAAGGACAAATATTTGAGGTGATGGTGATCCCTACTGTGCTGACCCAATCATCACACAGACTACACTGGTATTCAAACATCATATGTATCCCCTAAATATACACAGTATTATAAATATCAGCAAAAAATAAAAAGCTGGATGCTTTTTAAATTGATACATAATATTTGTACGTATTTATGGATTACATGTGATACCTTGCTACATGTACAGAACGGGCAATGATCAATTCAGAGTACTGAGGGTATCCATGACCTCAGGTATCTATCATTTCTGTGTTTGTGGAACATTCAAAATCCTCTCATCTAGCTATTTTTAAATATGGTTGTTCCCAGTATGCAGAGGGATTGGTTCCAGGACAGCTGGCATATAACCAAATGCATGCAAACCCTGTAAGCAAAAAGTCAGCTTTTTGTATATGTGGGTTTCACATCCTGCGAATACTACGTTTTTGAGCTGTTTTTGGTTGGAATAAGATGCACATAAGTGGATTCATGCAGTTACAACCTGTGTTGTTCAAGGGTTAACTGTATACAATATGCTTGTTAACTATAGTTAACCTACTCTGCTATCAAACAATAGAACTTATTCTGTTTATTTGCATCCATTAACAAACATCTCTTCATCTGCCCTCATTCACACACCCTTCCTAGCCTCTAGTAACAACTATTCTATGCTCTACCTCCACGAAATTAACTTTTTTAGCTCTCACATATGAGTGAGAACATGTGTCTTTCTGTGTCTGGCTTATTTCACCTAAAATAGTGACCTTCAGTTCCATCCACGTTGCTGAAAATGATGTAATTTCATTCTTTTTAATGCTTGAATAATATTCAATTGTGTATATATAAAATATCATACATATATATGTTGATGGATACTTAGACTGATCCCATACTTTTGCTATTGTAAATAGTGCTGCAATAAACATGTGAGTGCAGGTATCTCTTTGATATACTGATTTCTTTTCCTTTGACTTAATATCCTGTAGTGGGATTGTTGGATGGTATGGTAGTTCTAGTTTTAGTTTTTTGAAAAATCTCTATAATGTTTTCTCATAATGGCTATATTAATTTATATTCCTAGCAACAGCATACAAGTGTTTTCCCTGCATCCTTGGCAGCATTAGGTTTTTTTTTTCTTTTTAATTGTTGTTCTAACTGTGGTAGAAGATGACATGAACAGATATTTCTCAAAAGATGACATACAAATGGTTAACAGGTATGTAAAAAATGTTCAACATCACTGAAAAATGTAAAACAAAATGACTATTGTCTTTAGAGTAAAGATTTTAAAAATATACGATATCTTTTTCAATGCCATAGTATCAGGGAGCATATCAGAAATAATCTTCTTCTTATGGTTACCAAAAGTAAATGAAAAATTGCAAAAAAATTATCATTCAACTGAAAGTTTTCTGAAGTGATAGCATTAAGCTAGCATAGGGGTAAATTACTGAGTATATTAATTTAGAATTCGTTAGCTAATGTCTCATTTCAGCTACACTGCTATACACATCAGAGTATCTGCAAGGGTTTAATTATTTAGTTAAATATGGTCTTAAACCAAACTCCTCTTCTGCTTGTGTTGAAAATAGACTGCAGATGATTACATTTCCATAGACTTCACAACATAAGCTTCTTTCAGTTTGAAATAAGAATGTTAAGGTTGCCAAGTAGAAAGTTTATAACTGCTGTTATTTTGGATTATATGGAGTTATGAAAATCTAAATGTTTTACAAAGTTAAAAAGTATTCTTTTTTTGCTCACTTATAACTCAAAAATCACTAAAGTCATTCTGCTAAACATGCCACGAAGCCAAGCTTCTTGCCATATGTCTGCATAATTTTATTAAATCACTGCTATTCACGTGCACATCCTCACACACATACAAACAAGAGATGCCAAAGATTAAAAATATGTTTTATGTGTTTTATATAAGCTTGAATTGAGACCATGACCTCATTTGAACACAATATGTGGCCTATATCTAGGGTTATTTTTAAACCAGCCTTAGCATACTTTTTTTGCATGAGTATTTTAATTGGTACTTCCTGTATTCCCTACTGTAATTTCAGTAAAACATGATATTGAAGTGATTGAAATAATCGAATAAATATGTAATTGTTTCAGAATTTCATTTACCGTGTACAATTTTCTTTGCCCGTGATTTAATAATGTGAGGCAATTATTATTTTAAAAAATTGTCTGGGCATAGTGGCTTATGCCTGTAAGCCCAGCACTTCGGGAGGCCGAAGCAGGTGGATTACTTGAGGTCAGGACTTCCAGACCAGCCTGGCCAACATGGCGAAACCCCTTCTCTACTAAAATACAAAAATTAGCTGGACATGGTGGCATGCACCTGTAGTCCCAGCTACTTGGGAGGCTGAGGCATGAGAATCACTTGAACCTGGGCGGCAGAGGTTGCAGTAAGCTGAGATTGCACCATTCCACTCCAGCCTGGGCAACAAAGAAAGACTCTGTCTCCAAAAACAAACAAACAAAAATAAATAAATGATATGAAGCAATTATAACAATGAATGCCATGCAGGAAGCACCAATTAAGTACTAGCTATAATAATAAATAATTAATATTTCATAGTAATAACTTTTATTAAAACAAATGCATAAACCGCTCTCAGACAACTCCTTTTAATTGATGTCTTAGTTACTGAAATAACTCAGCTATCATTCAATTCCTCACTGAATCTTTATTCTTTGTGATATCTAGTAGTTCAAAAATCTATTCTGAGTCCATGATTGTCCAAAGTCCATATTTTCTGTTTGCAAAAACCCATTAAATATCTTCATATAATCTTTAGTTCTAGGCACTGGAAAGGGCATTAGTTCTAGGCTCTTTCAGGCAAAAGAGATGAGGACTGTATTCTTCCTAGAGACGTGAACCAAGAAGGGAGTTTCCAATTTGAATTTCAGAAGTATTTAAGGACTACCTAGCTCATGTCAAAGAATAAAAAAATACTGCTCCTTTCTGTTTATGTGTTGAAAAAAAAGAAGTGAGTGGAAAAAGGCAGGAGGAGTGAGGTGCTCTTTCTGTCTTAAGATCTCTGCATTTTGTTCTATGATAAGACTCAAATGCCTTAGAGTATATTGGGTTCTTCCCAAGCTGATCAAGTTCTCCAATCTATTCTGAGACTTTACCAATCTTCTAGTCTATGCTACCACTTTAAGATGCTCCCTTGAAGATTGTAGCTTGTTCCTTCATCTTTCCATATTTGTGTCTTATATTTACACTCATACTATCTGGCAGTTAATTGTTTATGACTTTGTCTCATCCAGTAGACTGTGCTGAGGGCAGCTTTAGCTTTTATTCTTCTTTTTATTATTATACTTTAAATTCTGGGATACACGTGCAGAGCATGCAAGTTAGTTACATAGGTATACATGTGCCATGGTGGTTTGCTGCACCCATGAACCTGTCATCTACATTTAGGTATTTCTCCTGATGCTATCCCTCTCCTTGGTCTCCACCCCCCAATAGGCCCCTGTGTGTGATATTCCCCTCCCTGTGCCCATATGTTCTCATTGTTCAACTCCCACTTATGAGTGAGAACATGCAGTATTTGGTTTTCTGTTCCTGTGTCAGTTTGCTGAGAATGATGGTTTCCAGCTTCATTCATGTCCCTGCAAAGAATATGAACTAATTCTTTTTTATGGCTGCATAGTATTCCATGGTGTATATGTGCCATATTTTCTTTATTCAGCCTATCGTTGATGGGCATTTGCGTTGATTCCAAGTCTTTACTATTGTGAACAGTGCTGCAATAAACATACATGGGCATGTGTCTTTATAGTAGAATGATTTATAATCCTTTGGGTATATACCCAGTAATGGGATGGCTGGGTCAAATGGTATTTCTAGTTCTAGATCATTGAGGAATTGCCATACTGTCTTCCACAATGGTTGAACTAATTTACACTCCCACCAACACTGTTAAAGCATTCCTATTTCTCCACATTCTCTCCAGCATCTGTTGTTTCCTGACTTTTTAATGATTGCCATTCTAACTGGTGTGAAATGGTATCTCATTGTGGTTTTGATTTGCATTTCTCTAATGACCAGTGATGATGAGCATTTTCTCATATGTTTGCTGGCCGCATAAATGTCTTCTTTTAAAAAGTATCTGTTCATATCCTTCACCCACTTTTTGATGGAGTTTTTTTTTCTTGTATATTTGTTTAAGTTCCTTGTAGATTCTGAATATTAGCCCCTTGTCAGATAGATAGATTGCAAAAATTTTCTCCCATTCTGTAGGTTGCCTGTTCACTCTGATGATAGTTTCTTTTGCTGTGCAGAGGCTCTTTAGGTTAATTAGATCCCATTTGTCAATTTTGGCTTTTATTGCAATTGCTTTTGGTGTTTTAGTCATGAAATCTTTGCCCGTGCCTGTGTCCTGAATGGTATTGCCTAGGTTTTCTTCTAGGGTTTTTATGCTTTTAGGTGTTACATTTAAATCTTTAATCCATCTTGAGTTAATTTTTGTAAAAGCTGTAAGGAAGTAGTCCAGTTTCAGTTTTCTGCATATGACTAGTCAGTTTTCCCAACACCATTTATTAAATAGGGAATCCTTTCCCCATTGCTTGTTTTTGCCAGGTTTTTCACAGTTCAGATGGCTGTAGATGTGTGGTGTTATTTCTGAGGCCTCTGTTCTATTCCATTGGTCTATATATCTGTTTGGGTACCAGTACTATGCTGTTTTGGTTGTGGTAGCCTTGTAGTATAGTTTGAAGTCAGGGAGCGTGATGCCTCTAGCTTTGTTCTTTTTGCTTAGGATTGTCTTGGCTATATGGGCTTTTTTTTTTTTTGTTCCATATGAAATTTGACGTAGTTTTTTCCAATTCTGTGAAGAAAGGCAATGGTAGCTTGATGATGGGAGTAGCCTTGAATTTATAAATTACTTTGGGCAGTATGGCCATTTTCACGATATTGATTCTTCCTACCAATGAGCATGCCATTTGTTTATGTCCTCTCTTATTTCCTTGACCAGTGGTTTGTAGTTCTCCTTGAAGAGGTCCTTCACATCCCTTGTAAGTTGTATTTCTAGGTGTTTTATTCTCTTTGTAGCAAATTGTGAATGGGAGTTCACTCATGATTTAGCTCTCTGCTATTTTTGGTGTATAAGAGTGTGATTTTTGCACATTGATTTTTGTATCCTGAGACTTTGCTGAAGATGCTTATCAGCTTAAGGAGTTTTTGGGCTGAGATGATGGGGTTTTCTAAATATAAAATCATGTCATCTGCAAACAGAGATAATTTGACTTCTTCTCTTCCTATTTGAATACTCTTTATTTCTTTCTCTTGCCTGATTGCCCTGGCGAGAACTTCCAGTACTATGTTGTATAGGAGTGGTAAGAAAGGGCGTCCTTGTCTTGTGCTGGTTTTCAAAGGGAGTGCTTGCAGCTTTTGCCTATTCAGTATGATATTTGCTGTGGGTATTCATAAATAGCTCTTATTATTTTGAGATATGTTCTGTCAATACCTAGTTTATTGAGTGTTTTTAGGATAAAGGGATGTTGAATTTTGTCAAAGGCCTTTTCTGCATGTATTGAGATAATCATGTGTTTTTTGTCATTTGTTCTGTTTATGTGATGGATTACATTTATTGATTTGCGTATGTTGAACCAGCCTTGCATCCCAGGGTTGAAGTCGACTTGATTGTGGTAGATAAGCTTTTTAATGTGCTGCTGGATTCAGTTTGCCAGTATTTTATTGAGGATTTTTGCATTGATGTTCATCAGGAATATTGGCCTGAAATTTTCATTTTTTGTTGTGTCTCTGCCAGGTTTTGTTATCAGGATAATGCTGCTCTCATAAAATGAGTTAGGGAGGAGTCCCTCTTTTTTTATTGTTTGGAATAGTTTCAGAAGGAATGATACCAGCTCCTCTTTGTACCTCTGGTAGAATTCGGCTGTAAATCCTTCTGGTTCTGGGTTTCTTTTGGTTGGCAAGCTATTAATTACTGCCTCAATTTCAGAACTCATTACTGGTTTATTCAGGGATTAAACTTCATCCTGGTTTAGTCTTGGTGGGGGTGTATATGTCCAGGAATTTATCCATTTCTTCTAGATTTTCTAGTTTATTCATGTACCAGTATTTATGTTAGTCTCTGATGGTAGTTTGCATTTCTGTGGGATCAGTGGTAATATCCCCTTTATGATTTCTTATTGTGTCTATTTCTCCTGTGGGCATTTATTGCTATAAATTTTCCTCTACACACTGCTTTAAATGTGTCCCAGAGATTCTGGTACACTGTTCTCTTTCTCCTCATTGGTTTCAATGAACTTATTTATTTCTGCCTTGATTTCTTTATTTACCCAGTAGTCACTCAGGAGCAGGTTTTTGTGCAGTTTTGAGTGAGTTTCTTAAGCCTGACTTCTAATTTGATTGCACTGTGGTCTGAGAGACTGTTTGTTATGATTTCCATTCCTTTACATTTGCTAAGTATTTTACTTCCAATTATGTGGTCAATTTTAGAATAAGTGCTATGTGGTGCTGAGAAGAATGTATATTCTGTTGATTTAGGGTGGAGAGCTCTGTAGATATCTATTAGGTTCACTTGGTCCAGAGCTGAGTTCAAGTCCTGAATATCCTTGTTAATTTTCCTTCTCATTGATCTGTCTAATATTGACAATGGGGTGTTAAAGTCTCCCACTATTATTGTGTGGGAGTCTAAGTCTCTTTGTAGGTCTCTAAGAATTTGCTTTATGAATCTGGGTGCTCTTGTATTGGATGCATAGATATTTAGAATAGTTAGCTCTTCTTGTTGCATTGATCCCTTTACTATTATGTAATGCCCTTCTTTGTCTTTTTTGATCTTTGTTGGTTTAAAATATGTTTTATCAGAGACTAGGATTGCAATCTCTGCTTTTTTTTTTGCTTTCCTTTTGTCTAGTAAATATTCCTCCATCCCTTTATTTTGAGCCTATGTGTCTTTGCATGTGAGATGGGTCTCCTGAATACAGCACACCGATGGGTCTTGACACTTTATTCAATTTGTCAGTCTGTATCTTTTAATTGGGGCATTTAGCCCATTTACATTTAATGTTAATATTGTTGTGTGTGAATTTGATCCTGTCATTATGATGCTAGCTGGTTATTTTGCCCATTAGTTGATGCAGTTTTCTTCATCGCATCGATGGTCTTTACATTTTGGTACATTTTTGTAGTGGCTGGTGCCAGTTTTTCCTTTCCATATTTAATGCTTCCTTCAGAAACTCATTTAAAGCAGGCCTGGTGGTAACAAAAATCCCTCAGCATTAGCTTGTCTGTAAAGGATTTTATTTCTCCTTCACTTATGAAACTTAGTTTGGCTGTATATGAAATTCTGGGTTGAAACTTCTTTTCTGTAAGAATGTTGAATACTGGCCCTTACTCTCTTCTGGCTTTTAGGGTTTCTGCAGAGACATCCACTAGTAGTCTGATGGACTTTGCTTTGTGAGTAACTCGACCTTTCTCTCTGGCTGCGCTTAACATTTTTTCATTCACTTCAACCTTGGTGAATCTGATGATTATGTGTCTTGGGGTTGCTCTTCTTGAGGAGTATCTTTGTGATGTTCTCTGTATTTCCTGAATTTGAATGTTGGCCTGTCTTGCTAGATTGGGGAAGTTTTCCTGGATAATATCCTGAAGTGTGTTTTCCCACTTGGTTCCATTCTCCCCATCACTTTCAGGTCCATCAATGAAACGTAGGTTTGGTCTTTTCACATAGTCCCATATTTCTTGGAGGCTTTGTTTGCTCCTTTTCATTCTTTTTTCTCTAATCTTGTCTTCACAGTTTATTTTATTAAGTTGATCTCCAATCTCTGATGTCATTTCTTCTGCTTGATTGATTCGACTATTGATACTTGTGCAAGTTTCATGAAGTTCTCGTGTTGTGGTTTTCAGCTCCATCAAGTCATTGATGTTTTTCTCTAAACTGGTTATTCCAGTTAGCAGTTCCTGTAACCTTTTATCAAGGTTCTTAGCTTCCTTGCTTTGGGTTAGAACATGCTTCTTTAGCTCAGAGGAGTTTGTTATTACCCATCTTCTGAAGCCTACTTCTGTCAATTCATCAAACTCATTCTCTGTCCAGTTTTGTTCCCTTGCTGGCTAGTTGTGAGCCTTTGGAGGAGAAGAGGCATTCTGGATTTATCTACCTTTGGTCTTTGATGTTGGTGACCTTCCAATGGGGTTTTTGCGTGGTCATCGTTTTTGTTGAGGTTGATGCTACTGCTTTCTGTTTTTTAGTTTTCCTTCTAACAGTCAGACCCCTCTTCTGCAGGTCTGCTGGAGTTTGCTGGAGGTCCACTCCAGACCTTGTTTGCCTGGGTATCACCAGCAGAAGTTGAAGAATAGCAAAGTTTGCTGCCTGCTTCTTCCTCTGGAAGCTTTGTCCCAGAGGGGCGCCTGCCAGATGCCAGCTGGAGCTCTCTTGTTTGAGGTGTCTGTTGACCCCTGCTGGGAGATGTCTCCCAGTCAGGAGGCAAAGGGGTCAGGGACCCACCTGAGGAGGCAGTCCGTCCCTTAGCAGAGCTTGAGCACTGTGCTAGAAGATCTGCTGCTCTCTTCAGAGCCGGCAGGAATGTTGAAGTCTGCTGAAGTTGTGCCCGCAGCTGCCCGTTCCCCCAGGTGCTCTGTCCTAGGGATATGGGAGTTTTATTTATATGCCCCTAACTGGGGCTGCTGCCTTTCTTTCAGAGATGCCCCGCCCAGAGAGGAGGAATCTAGAGATGTAGTCTGAGTATAGCAGTTTTGGGGCACTGCGATGGGCTCCACCCAGTCCAAACTTGCCAGCGGCTTTGTTAACACTGTGAGGGAAAAACTGCCTACTCAAGCCTCAGTAATTGAGGATGCCCTCCCCCCACCAAGTTCAAGAGTCCCAGGTCAACTTCAGAGTGCTGTGCTAGCAGCGAGAATTTCAAGCCAGTGGATCTTAGCTTGCTGGGCTCCATGGGAGTCGGATCCACTGAGCAAGACCACTTGGCTCCCTGGCTTCAGCCCCGTTTCCGGGGGAGTGAATGGTTCTGTCTCATTGGCATTGCAGGTGCCACTGGGTTACAAAAAAAACCTCCTGCAGCTAGCTTGGTGTCTGCCTAAACAGCTGCCCAGTTTTGTGGTTGAAACCCAGGGCCCTGGTGGCATTGGCACCCAAGGGAATCCTCTGGTCTGCGGTTTGTGAAGACTGTGGGAAAAGCATAGTATCTGGGCCGGAGTGCACTGTTCCTCACAGCACAGTTTCTCACGGCTTCCCTCGGCTAGGGGAGGGAGTTCCCTGACCCCTTGCACTTCCCAGGTAAGGCAACGCCCTATCCTGCTTCAGCTTGCCCTCCGTGGGCTGCACTCACTGTCTAACCAGTCCCAATGAGATGAACTGGTTACCTCAGTTAGGAATGCAGGAAACACCCGCCTTCTGTGTTGGTCTTGCTGGGAGCTGCAGAACGGAGCTGTTGCTGTTGGGCCATATTGCCTGGGGATCTTGTTTTTCTTTTATTCTTCGACTTAGCAAAAGGACTCATTGTTTATTTGATTTATGCATAAATGAGAAAGTTATTTTCTTTCCTGAGAAATACTGAAGCTGTATATAATTGACATCATGAGATTGCTATTCACTCCCATTGTAATAAAGTTAGATGACTTCTGTGGCTCTCAGCTCTGAATGCAGGAAAGGAAAAACCTACTCCAAACATTTATATAAAAATATCTGGGTGTAGAGAAGACTAAGAATTGATGAGTTAAAAAAAAAAAAAAACTCAGGCGACTCTAATGGACAGCTAGGGTACAGAATCACAAATGTAGATGACCTTGTATCTATCTAAATGCAAGGTTTATATTGTACACATTTACAAATTAGGCCAAGACATCAATGCGCTAGGTGATGGTGAAGCATACTAATCATGTGGCTAATATAGGTCTATTTCTTAGGTACTTGTTCTATTGGACAAAAACATTAGAGATTTTTCAGAGTTCAGAACTTCCTTTGATAAACTGTTTCTCATGGTCAGATTTGAGCATGATTTTCTGAATTAACTGTGTCATTTGAATCCCTTCTACAAAATCTTTCATAGATATTTATCTAAACTTTATTTGAATAAGCCACTTTGTGTTTCCCCTGTGACTGTGACACAGTCTATACCTATTAATGGATTGTTTTAATTCTAATCAATTTCCTTACTTGGACTGATTAAATATCAACTTCCCTAAGATTTGTCCTGGTCCTTCACACATGAAATCAATCTGCTTTCTTCTACCTGGATGCCAATGAAGTATTTGAAGATGGTTAGAAATATTTACTTGTTCAAACTATATTACTCAATTTATCTTGTAATATGTTATTTGCTTTTTTGCATTACTCTAGTTTGTAATAACTCTAAAGTGCAGTGCTGGGATTACAAGGGTTTCACAGATAAGCTTCCTTAGCTGGACCCTAAATTTATTTATTTAGGCTTAAATCTTGAGGGTGTTTACTATTTTAGAGGCACAGTGAACTAGGAAACATTAAAATAAAATCATATATATCTGAGTTAATTTTTTTCTTGCTAGATGTTACCCCTGCCTCTTCACTCATTCTATATTTTTATTATGTTTTAAGTCAAAACACAGACATTGCATTTATTATGGCTAAATTTCAGGTTGTTTGTTTCATCAGAACTTTGAAATATAGTTGTGCTACTGTAGAAAGAAAGTCATTTATTGAGAAAGAAAAATGCAGAGTTTTTTTCAGTCATTTAGGCACTAACTGTGATTTCTCATTCTAGAAGAATATGTGGCTTTGCTGATGCAGAATTTAGCTCAAGACTTCTACAAATTTACGAAAAAAAAGCATATTGACTGATAAGTTAAGACAAATGTCAAAGTTCTATGCATAAAAAGTTAGAATTACAGCACAAGTTGCCTTTTTAGGGCCCCAGTATACTCTACCTTGTTTAGGCATTGTGCTACAGGCAACTACGTTCCCTTATTAAGGATTATATGGCTACATCTGTTTTGCCACAGTTGAAAAGTTATTTCTGTTGTGATTGTCTATCCTCGGATAACGAATTGGAAATGCAATTTGTGTAGCATGTGAGTAAATCCACGCACGTGTGTGTATGCACGTGTGTGTATGCACGTGTGTAAGTATATGCCCCTTTGTTTTATTTTGTGTCTTTTCCTCTTAATTCAGCTTATATGAAAAGCTACACTCATTAAGTGTGATTTTTTTTTTTCCCCTGCTCTGGCTGATCTGTGTCATCAGCAACCAAAATAACCTTATCAAAGACGTTAATAATAATGTGGAAGCCAAAGATGGGACTTTGTAGCATACCAAACATACCATACTTATGACAGCTTTCAAAACCTCCTACTTCCAGTTTCAAACAGTCTGCTACTCAACATTCCTGGGACATAATTTTTCAAATAATTGTAAAGCAAAGTAACTGCAGTATAATTCATATAAATCTCTCAATTTTGCCATAATATATGATGAGAAACTTTAAAAAATGCATTGATAGGCTAAAAATATATCTGAATACTTTATTGATATAGTAGAAATATTAGGTTAATTTTCTTTATTGAAAGAGAATTGTAAAGTACTTTAACATATATGTGGCTATTTGGTAAGATATTGTCATTCTAATCGCCTAACTGTCCAAGTAACTTTGTCTAATCTCAGTGAGTATCTTAATGAGCTATGAAATCATCATTCATAGAAATGATCATACTTAATTACTAAATGGCTATTTTTGCAAATCCTAGTGTAGTCCTCTGTTGGATAAAGTGGATCTAAGTGAAACAGATTTTCTTAGGTAACTAAAAAGTGTAAGGTATACCACACTCAAAACAGAATAGTTAATCGCCACTACCTGAATTGTCACCTGGAGGAAGGGGGTGGAGGTAACAGTAATACTATGAGGTGGGAAGACCAAGTAGAATCAGATGAAAGTTATGAGAAATACTCCAGAAATTGGGCAAAAAAAAAAAAAAAAATTACAGGCAATTGGAAGGGCATCTTAAGTGAGTTCACAAACTTAACTTTCAGATATGTAACAACATGTTACTGCTAATTTCTCAGAAAAGCAGAAACATTTGGAATATATTAAGCAGTCGGTAAATGTTAGCTATTTTAACTCTATATGCTAGTTTAGTCTCCTTCGGTATCTCAAATATTTTTATGTAGATGCTCAGGTTCTTTTAAATTTTTACTCCCTCCTGCTCTGTTTGTGTACACACACACACACATATTTATACACACATTTATGCATTACTATATATGACATACTATATAAAATATCAATGAATAATCTAGTGCTCTTTAGTATCCTGTTTTATTTAAAATATATTTTTAAATCTCAGGTCATACTAATGTCCTTTGCAGGATCTCCCTCTATTATTATTATTGATAGGATATAATCCATATTATTTGACATGAATATTCAATGCTTTCTCACTTTAAAAAGTCTCATTATAACGTACTGTTTAAGAGCACACTGGTACCAGACTCCTTGCGTTTGAATTATATCTCTCCAAATTAACCACACCAAACCTGTTTACTGACCTATAAAATAATTAGAAAATAGTTCATATCTCATAGAATCATAAAGGCTGAATAATATCTGACGTACCAATGCAAAAAACATGGTAGAATAGGCAATTAATGTAACTATCATTATTATTAGACATTAGTCCAATTATTTTATAATTGTGCTGTGAATAATAATTGTGAGATTCTTCTCTCTGCTTGGTCTATTCTATTAATACTTGTGATTTCATTATGAAATTCTTGTAGTGCAATTTCCAGATCAATCAGGCTGGTTATGTTTTTTGCTGTACTGGCTATTTTGTCTGTCAGCTCGTGCATTGTTTTATCATGATTTTTAGCTTCATTGCATTGGGTTTCATTATACTCCTGTAATTTAATGAACTTTGTTTCTATTCATATTCTGCATTCTATTTCTGTCATTTTAACCATCTCGGCCTTAGTCTGGTTCCAAACCCTTGCTGGAGAGGTGATGCAATTACTTGAGGGAAGAAGGTAATCTAGCTTTTCGAGTTTTGAGTGTTCTTGCACAGATTCTTTCTCAACTTTGTGGGCTTATCTACCTTCAATCTTTGATGTTGCTGAC
This sequence comes from Pan troglodytes, assembly GCF_028858775.2. Lineage (NCBI taxonomy): Eukaryota > Metazoa > Chordata > Mammalia > Primates > Hominidae > Pan > Pan troglodytes. The sequence goes on along the minus strand of NC_072412.2, from coordinate 89,412,289 downwards.
TTTTGGATTTTTTTCCCCTCATATCCTATTTGATGACCACAAGGGTTTTATTGTATGGTAAGGAGGATTCAGTTGACTGGCTTCATTTCTGGGAAATTTTAGAGGGCAATACTCAGCTCCCAACTCCTGGACTTCATTATCTAAATCTGGGGGACTTGTATTGGGCCCTGACTTTGTTGTCTGGCTCCTTGAGGTTTGGAGTCCCCTGCACTGTGGGGCTGAGATGTGGTAGCTGCAGCAGAGTGCCACGAATGCAGGGGTGTCTGCTTCCTGTGGGTGTTCACCACAGTGGTGAAGGCAAAACAGTTGGGGAGGGGGGAAGTAGTGGTCCCTGCTGGAGACTGTGTGAACCACTGCATTGGAGGTGATGTTGGCTTGGGGCAGCATTCTGGGTGGCACAGGTCTGGGTGCCTTCCCTGCTCCCCGCAAGCAGGAGTGATTTCTCAGGGTATGGAAGGGTCTGCTATTCTCCGCACAGTGTTTGTACAAGGGCAGGGTTCTGGCAGAGGTGGGAATTTCTGGCTCTGTGCCTGCCAAATCTCCATCTGCAATGGCAGTCAGTAGGGGAAGGTGATGGGGGTGAAGGAGGGTGGACTATACTCCCACACGCTCATGAAGTAAGTAAAACAAAACCCAGCCATGGAGACACATGCCAGCAAAGTGATGTGGGGAGTTGCTGTGGGCTTAGAGGAAGCTGCAGTATGGGGAGGGAATGTGCAGGCTGGTGTGCAGTTGTAGTAGTCACCTTGCGGGAGTTCTCCATGGGTCAGGCATGCTCTTCCAGGGCAGAAGCTATGGTGTAGGCCCCTAGGATACCCAAGACTGCCTTGTAGGTAGATATGGCCAGGTTGGGGCCCTGAGAGAGGGCAGCAGACCAAGAGGTGCTCAGGTCAGACCAGCCCCCCTTGAAGTGCAAGGCCATCCTGCAGCGATCAGATCTGATAGTTCCCCTAGGGCTAATGTCTCTTACAGGAGTAAGTTGAGCGTAGAGGGATGGCCACACCTGGCTGTGTTCCTCTACAGATGCCTTTGTACCAAACCCTCTGGGCTCCGCATCAGCTGGCTCACCACCCCACCACTTCTCTTAGCAGCTCTTCCCGCCACTTCAACTGTCTCTTTGGTCATAGAGTCTCCTCCTGCTGGGGTTCTAGAGACTCTTGGAGAGAGCGTGTTTCTCCTTGCCTGTTCAACTCACCCATTTTCCCTGTTTTGGTTTAAAAATGAGTCCCAGTGCATGGTAGCCCATGTGGGGTTTCCAGATTTCTCCCCCTTTAGCCTAGCTTCTGTGTCTTCTCTCAATCTGTTCTCTGTGCCTTCCCTCTGAAGATGTGTTAGAAAGCATGCCGGTTGTCTCAGTCTTTCCATGGAAGCTATTCCACTTGTCTGCATCTAGTCAGCCATCTTGGCCTTCTCAGTTTCCTGTTCTACCAGTCTGGGCACATCCTCCTGCCAGTGATCCAGGGTGGATAAAGTCCAGTGAATTTCTTTTTAATAATCCTGATTTATTTCAGGAATTTCAAAAGACTCTAACATCAACACAATCAGTAGAGTGGTTATGTATTTATTTTTCTTGCCATACCTAGCAATTTGGGCTGGAGAGGGGATGCCCACATGAACTCATGGTATTATTATTATGGTTTAATCTCCATTCTTTGCTTCATTTTTGCTTGTTATTTATAGCTTTTTTGTATTTATTTAGTTTTTAGATAATAGTGGAGGGTGAACACCTAATTTGATTGTATTATACATTTTTCTATACTATAATTTTAATCACTCCCTTAATTATGTGACTTAAAACTTGTATATATTAAATAAGACACAGAAATGTTTTCAAGGTTAATATATTCTAAGCTTTAATCTTTGCCTTGAATCTCCCATTAGCACCGTATTGTTTGAATTATTTCAACACCAAATGTCCGATAATACAAGCCTTTATGTACCAAAATTATTGTCAAATTCTGGTAAATAATTTGTTCTTTTTACTCTTTTATAATAAACATAGCGGTGGATAATTTTCAAAATTATAACTTTAAAATGGATACTTTTCAAAATTATAAACATGCAATCTAATTCAAATATAAACATGTCTGAAATCTTAAAAATACATTTCTGAGAACATCATCAATATGGTGAAGTTGATACAAAGAATATTTTTAAATAGACTGTTTTTCATACAGCTTTAGGTTTACAGAAAGTGAGAGCAAAAGTAGATACTATACCCCCTCACCTTTCTCCCAATTTCCACTATTATTAACATTGCTCATTACTGTGGCGTATTTATTATGATTATTGAGCCAATACTGACACATTTACATTATAGTTTACTCTTTGTGTTGAAAATTTTATTTTGACAAATGTGTGATGAAATGTATTCATATTACATTATACAGAAGGGCTTTATTGCTGTAAAATTCCTTGTGTACCACCTATTCCTCCCTTCCCCCACCCCAGGCTCATGGCAACCACTAATTTTTTATTGTCTCCATAGTTTTGCCTTTTTCAGAATGTCATATCATTGGAATCATGCAGTATGTAGACGATTTAGCATATTTCCCTAATCACTATGCATTTGAGATTTCACTGTATCTTTTAGTGGCTTGATAGCTCATTTCATTTTTAGCTCTGAATAATATTCCATTGTATGGATGTATCCTTTTTGTTTATGCATTCATCTATTGAAGGATATCTCGGTTGTTCCCAGGTTTTGACAGTTATGAATACAGCCAAAGTGAACAATCACATGCAACATATTTTCCTGCAGACATACGTTTTCAACTCATTTAGGCAAATACCAAAAAGTGTGATGGCTGGATCACATAGTAAGACTATATTTAGCTGTGTAAGATGCTACCAAACTGTTTTCAATAGTGGATGTACCATTTTGCATACTGACCAGCAAAGAATAACAGCTCCTGTTGCTTCATGTCCTCTCCAGCCTTTGGCATTCTCAGTGCTTTGGATTTAAGCCATTCCAATAAGCCCATATTGACATCTCATTATTCTTTCAATTTGCTATTTCCTAATGACATATGATGTGGAACATCTTTTCATATGCTTATTTACCATCTGTATATCTTATTTGATGAGGTTTTTGTTTAGATATATACTCATTTTTTATTGGGTCTTTATTTTCTTATTATTTAGCTTTAAGAGTTCTTTCTATAGTTTGGATCTGTTTCTTTTATTCAATAGGTATTTTATATTTTTTCCCCAGTAGGTAGATTATATTTTCATTTTCTTAACAGTATATTTCACAAAGCAGAAGTTATTAATTCTAATTAAGTCCAATTTATCATCTTTTATGAATTGTACTTTTTGTGTTAATCTAAGAAGCCATTGTCAAACCCCAAAATTAGTTTTATTGTAATCCTGGAATTTTATTCTTGTTTAGTTTTGAAATTCCTATAATCAATTCTTAAAATAATCATTTTCTGCATGGGTATGGTCAACTTATCTTTAACAAAGGAACAAAGAAAATTCAATGGAGAAAATATCATTTTTAAATAAATGATGCTGGAAAAACTGGACATCCACGTGTAAAAAAATAGAATCAAGAAACAGATTTCATACCTTTCATAAATTAACTCAAAATGGATCATAGACCTACTTAAATGCAAAACACAATACTCTAAAACTCCTAAAAGATAACATAGCAAAAAATTTTAGTGGGCCACAAAATTTGTGACTAGAAGTAATTTATCACTTCCAAGAATAGGCATAGGAGAGCCTCTGTGCGACCTTCTGCCTGCATCATGCCATGCTGCGAAAAGTGAGAAGACCTTGTTTAGAGGTAGAGGAAGAAAGTTGAGGTCTGAGCAGCCTAGATGACTCATTTGGGAAATGGAGGGTTGAAAGTATAGTCTAAACAAACAACTGAGCCTACAACAGGTATAAGAGCAACAAGAAATAAATCTTTGCATACGTGAGATGTCAGTGCCATTTTCTTTATACAGCACAACGAAACCTAAGCTATTCTGACCAATATGGTGTGTATATATATTAATACAACTGATACATATTTAGCTGAATGGGTACATAAAAATGAAAATGTGTTTATTGTAATAGGAACAATTCTACAGGCATGAAAACAATTTTATTACCAAACGCAAGTGAATTTATTGAATTATGTCAACCTTCCAAAGAATTATGCAAGATATTAGTCTAATTGTATACATGTGCTTCACATGTCTGTGACCCATGCACTTAGTAGTCACTAACTATTTAAAGTAAAAACTCAAATTGAATCTGCTAATAATAAAGGCTATCCTTGAGTTACTCTAAACTTTCCAGGCAGAAGAAAACACCTATAAACAGTCATGTGGATAAGAAGCCAACATCATTGACACATCCACAGCCAATAAGATAATCCTCAATTTCAATTTGTGTGGTTTATTTTCCTAGGTTCAATGTTTGGTCTTTATTTTTGTCTTTTCCAGTGTAATATAGGCCCTCGTATATGTTTTTCTGTGTCATATTGTGTATTTTAGGGCACTGGGAATTTACAAACTTTGTTTTTCACATATCTTGCTGACTAGATTTCTCAACAGAAACAATAGTGGTTGGTAGCAGTGATAAATTACTGAACTTGAGCACTTTTTTGATAGTTTCAATGTTGATCAAAAAGATGCCTCATTAGTGGATCCAGAACTACTACTATGGCCTCTTCTAGTGTGCAGTAGCTGATGCAGGCTGGTGGACTACAGCCCAGAGGCATTAGCAACTTTAATTCCTTGGCATTATGTCTTCTTTCTTTTTGTTCCTTCACTCCCTTCAGCCATTTGTCATTTTTATCTTTTATTCCTCTGCTGCCTCTGTAAGCTTTCAGCCCATTTGAACAACCCGGATTGATTTCTGATTCTCTGACTGGACTAGGGAAGATACAATGATAATGTACTTGACATATTAAAGGAAGAGAACAGTAAGGGAATTAAAAATTTGTCCAAAGTGTATTTTGCCATATAGCTGAGCAAATGTAATACAATGCTTAGCAACAGGACATATTTTTCTATTTTACCTGCAGAGATTCCCTTAATAATCTGAACTCTATAGTATAAGTATTAAAAATTTGAGCTAAGACATTACACAGATCTCTAGGTAACCTGAAATAGCTGTCTAAAATTTCATGCCCTAAAACGCACTTTACTCAGTTGGATCCATCTCAGCATTTTGTTTTACACACAATTCTAGTAAGATATTTTATATCTTTGTTCAGCTTAAACTACTTTGGAACAATAATTTTATATGAGAGTGTTAGAGTGACTGTTAAAACATAGTTACCAAAACCAAGACCAATAATTTGCAGATTAACCATAGAGGAAAAGAAACAATAAAAAATCAAGGGGCTCATAAAATATAATCATATAAAATAAAATATATAGTAAAATAAAATATATAGGGAGACATATTTATGGCTTTCAACATGTTCCCAAATGTCTAAAAATAATTTCCCCATGACATGGAATCATTAACAAAGAATATTTTATTTTAAATTTTAAAATATTAGGGATACAGAGTTGTTATTTAAAATTATGTAAATAGAACATGTTTTAATTAAGAGGAAAAAATACATAAAGGGCTCTAATACCTAAATGATACTGCCTACCTGCACACTTTTGTAATATCCAGGAACAGTTTCGATTTATGTTGATTATCCAGCAAAATTTTAAATAGAACCTTCTTTCATGCTTAAAGTTGTTCTGGTTTGGGCAATAAATTACATGGTTATCTTATCTATTGGTCATATATTTGTCACAAAATTATTGTAAATCCTGAATCTTGCTAATGTTCCGCAGCTAACATAATTTCTGGCACGTAGTGGTAGTGGCAGAGATTGTTAGCTGTCCTCAGTATCTATACTCCAAATTTTCTAAATTTATACATGCCAATCCAAAATACACATGACTCAAGGAGCGAGCGTAAATTCAGGTCAGATGGGATATAGGAAGAAATGTCATCTGGCAATTTGTAGAAACCTTCCTTAAGCGAGAGCTGGCACACACATTTTGGCCTTATTGTTTTTGGTTCCCTCCTTCATGTCACTTCTTGGGATATGTGTATTCCATTTTGAAACATGACACTGGGGGCAAATCCATTGGATAGCAGAGTTCTAAACAGGAAGCCTTTGATTCCTAAGGGAGTTCATACAACAGAGTCAGTAAATTGCTTTGGACCGTTTACCTTGGAAGTGTGTTTATGCAAGAGAGAAATAAACATATGTTTTGTCTAAGACACTTATTTACAGTCAAATATAGTTTTACTGAGATAGTAGATATTTAATAAATGTTGAAAGGATAAATCAATTATTGAGTCAAGATGAAGCTAATATTTGATCAAACCTGGAGGCAAAGTATTCCCTCATATTCTTTCTGCTGTAAGAAGCAGAAAATCTAACTCCAATTACTTTGAACAATATTAATATGTATTTAATCACATTAAAAGAAGTCTACAGCTTAGCATGAGATCCAGGATCTGATGATTTAGGGGCACAGTAGCATCATGATTAATACATATTTTTTCCATGATTCCACTTGGTCTTCCTTTGGCGGGCACAGAGGATCTAGAATGATTGCAGAGGGGAACAATAGCAATTTTATTCAGCAGGGAAGAGATGACCATTGCCTAGATTTTTAAAGTGAAAAAATTTTCCAGGAAGTCAGTGGTAAACTTTTGGCTTGAATTGTACTTATTTCTTTCACTGTAAAATTACTATATGCTGATCGATATAGACTGGGTTTCCTATAGCAATAAATGGCAAGGGGGCTAAGATAATCATTAAGTCATAGACTATTCTGAGCCCACCCAACTGTACATTAAAGGGTAGTGTAGCTGGGTAGTTGGGGGAAGAATGTGTGTCTGTGGAGTTCAATGGCAATACCTTCTATTTTCTACCACTTCAGCCATCCAATAACAGTATATTTTCTTTTTGTATACACTTTCAAACATGGTAACTCCAATCTTTTCAGAAGACAACTGAATCACATACAATTTTTGTACCTAGCTTCATGACCAGTATCTCAATGCAATATGCATTACTCTTCATCAGATACAGATATTTTTCTTTATAGCCTGGAGTTGATAAACAGATAGATAGATAGATAGATAGATAGATGAATGATGAAATATCCAGCCCCAATGCATATAGAAAAATAACAGGAAAACTATAATGATTTTTTTAACTTTTATTTTAAGTTTTGGGGTACATTTGCAAAATGTGCACATTTGTTGCACAGGTAAGTGTGTGTCATGGGAGTTTCTTATGCAGATGTTTTTATTACCCAAGTATTAAGCCTAGTATCCATTAGTTATTTTTCCTGATCCTCTCCCTCCTTCCACCCTCTGTCCTCTGGTAGGCCCCAGTGTGCATTGTTTCCCTCTATATGTCAATGTGTTCTCATTATTTAGCTCCCACTTATAAACGAGAACATGTGGTATTTGGTTTTCTGTTTGTGCATTAGTTTGCTAAGGATAATAGCTCCCAGCTTCATCCATGTCCTTGCAAAGGACATGATCTCATTTGTTTTATAACTGCATAGTATACCATGGTAAATATATACCACATTTTCTTTATCCAGTCTATCATTGCTGGGCATTTTAGTTGATTCCATGTCCTTGCTATTGTGAATAGTGCTGCAGTGAACATACACGTGTATGTATATTTATAATAGAATGATTTATAATGTTATACCGAGTGGTAGATTATGTCTTTATTAGCAGTGTGAAAATGGACTAATACACCCAGTAATGGGATTGCTGCGTCAAATCAGATTTCTGTTTTTAGGTCTCTGAAGAATCACACACTGTCTTCCCTCATGGTGGCTGAACTAATGTACACTCCCACCAACAATGTAAAAGTGTTCTTTTTTCTCCACAACCTCACCAGCATCTGTTATTTTTTGACTTTTTAATTGTAGCCATTCTGAGTGGTGTGAGATGTTATCTCATTGTAGTTTTGATATTTATTTCACTAATGATCAGTGATGTTGAGCTTTCTATCATATGATTTTTGGATGCATGTGTGTCTTCTTTTGAGAAGTGTCTCTTCATGTCCTTTGCCTACTTTTTAATGGCGTTGTTTGTTTTTCCTGTAAATTTGCATCAGTTTCTTATGGACCTTTGTCAGATGCATAGTTTGCAAAAATTTTCTCTCATTCTGTAGGTTGTCTGTTTCCTCTGTTGATAGTTTCTTTTGCTGTGTAGCTCTTTAGTGTAATTAGATTCCATATAATAAATATTTTTATTTGTAAAGTTTTAAATAGGAAAAGTTATTCACTTTCTTTTGTTGTTATTGTTTGATAGGTTGGTTCTTTTGAGACAGGATCTCACTCTGCTGCCCAGGCTGGAGTGCAGTAGCCAGATCATAGCCCACTGCAGCCTCGACATCCTGGGCTCAGGTGATTCTCCCACCTCAGCCTCTGGTGTAGTTGAGATTACAGGCATGTGCTCCCACACCCATCTATTTTTTTTTGTTGTTTAATTTTTTGTGGAGACCAGGTTTCACCATGTTGCCCAGGCTGGTCTTGAATTCCTGAGCTCAATTGATCCACCCACCTTGGCCTCCAAAAGCACTGGGATTACTGGACTGAGCCACTGCATCTGGCCACTTTCATTTGTTCACATATCACATCATGTTGGAGATGAAAAGTAAAGACTTTCATACGGTTGTAGAATTCTGTTTAGGAAGATCCTCCCTTTAAATTGGTCCTCATGGGTACATATGAAACTGATCATATTATAGTGTTACACTAAATTTTAAGCTTTAAGCTTTTGTCTACAGAGTAACTAAAAATAAGATTCAGGAAAAAATGGTAAAACACTATATGACTGAATTATTTCAGCATTATTAATTATGTAAAAAGTACTTATGAAGAACACTAAAATAATTAAAATAATTGTCTAAAACAGTCATAAGAACATTATTTCATCTAGGAAAATCATTTATTACTATTACAAGTTAGAAAATGATCTCATTTTTGTTATGTAAATTACAGTGATTATATTTAATGAAAGTGAATAAAGAGAAACATATGCATTTGAGATAGCTTGCTTATATATTTTTCCTTAAAATTTGCTTTTATGTGTAACCTTTGGCTCATTGTCCAAATTATTAGAAATGCAATTTCAGCAGGTCATTACCATCTATTTAACTTATTGTAGAAAAAAGAGTTTCAAGAAAGTGAAAGGAGATTTTTAAAAAATGACTTTTGATAAATTCAGCTTCAAGTCTACATTTCTCTAAATATTCCTTGAGCTACAATGATCACTAGTACAGAGATTTTGAATCATTTGATCTGAAAAGTTATACCTGGCAGGTCTGTCTTATTTTTGCTCTTTTATTTCTTACTTTTGAGTATTTGGCAGGACTAATCATGTTGATTGATATGTGGTAAAAGAGACTGCTGTGAAAACTGCTTCAGAGCAATATGTTGCTGATGAAAATGGTGCAATTTAAGAATTTTAAATAAAGATGGAAATGGAATAACTTTAGTATTAGGAGATGCATGGGTTTCAGGAAGAACTGGAATAAGACCTCTATTTGTACTGATATCAGTTAGTAGTTAAGCTAAATTGCAAATGCCATTAACATTTTCTGTGAAAAGATAAATGAGGCTTAAAAATGCCAAAAAAGGTTTTCTTTATACTTTATTATTATATTATAAATCAAAGTGGTTATCAATGGTTACAAGGTAATTCTGCATTTTCCTTACTTTAATATATATACTTTCACTCTTCTGCTCCATTTCTCCAGTTAAATATAATATGGTAAGAACAGACAAAAAGGACGTACATTTTTCAATCTCACATTTTATTGCTTTTAAGATTAATTGTTTCTATCTAATATAATAGTGAAAGGTGTCTGTACAATGCAAGAGGGTTTACAGCAAGGGGAAAAGAAGATGTTGATGTAATCATGGGAAATTCACAGACTTAGCAGAGAACACCCTCTAAGCTCCATAGGGAACACACCCAAAATTCCATGAGGAGAGGAGCTTATGTGTTCTGTCTATTTCTGGATCAGCAGTTCCTAGGACTGTGTCTGGAACAAAATAGATGCTAAATACATATATTGAATAAATGAGTGAAAAAAAAATTCACAAGATCTTGTCTTCTCCAAAGAAGGAGACAAATGTCAGTAGATAAATGTCAAATTGGTTCTTGAGGATAATTTGGTTTTAGTCTTACTTAAAGCTGAGACTGTACTCTAGTGATATCATTAATAATAAGAAGAAATATAGGGCTGGTTGCAGTGGCTCACACCTGTAATCCCAGCACTTTGGGAGGCCGAGGCGGGCGGATCATCTGAGGTCGGGAGTTCGAGACCAGCCTGACCAACATGGAGAAACCCTGTCTCTACTAAAAATACAAAGTAGCCAGGCGTGGTGGTGGGTGCCTGTAATCCCAGAGAGCCGAAAGGCTGAGGCAGGAGAATCGCCTGAACCCAGGAGGCAGAGGCTGCGGTGAGCCGAGATCGCGCGCCATTGCACTTCAGCCTGGGCAACAAAAGCGAAACTCCATCTCACATTAAAAAACAAAACAAAACCAAACCAAAAAAAAGAGACTTTTTTTGTTATGTTGATAAATTAATTCTTTTTTCCAAAAGAAAAGCTTATGTCATTTATAAATGTCTTTAATTTATATTTTATATGTATATATAAGGAATAAATAATGAAGTAAATGCCTCTTATGATAAAATATCTGTCAATAGAGAGATAATTCAAATAAGAAAAATTCTCTCATCTATAAAATTGACACACTATTGTCAAAAAGTAACATAAAAATAAAACTACACATTGAAATTTAATACTTTTCTGCCTAAAAGTTTCTGACTTTTTCATGATGTTTTGTGTTCTAATTTACATCTCTAATGAGATATAGTCCTGCATCATTAAAAAGTAGCAGCACACTCAAAACAGCAGTGGAAATAAAGCAAAACAAACAAAAAACACTATTGCAGAAAATTTGGAAAATTATAGCAAAGTTAAATAAGTATTGCTAAAAGTAGGAAAGCGAAAGGAAAATAAAAAAGAGTTCCCTTTTGGGGAAATGTATTACCATAATTTTTTAAAGGATTTTAAAAGTTCTCTTAAAAATGATTTATTTTTGCTTTTATAATATTCAATCCTTAAAATTTACCTCAATTATGTAGGACTTTAGTGGGGAAACAAATATCCAACACATTTTTGGACACAAATCACAAACAGAATTGAACACAAATGAAAGGCTATTAAAAGGAACAAATCAGCCTGAGCAAAAGGAGAATCCTCTGATCCTCTGTACCATCCAAACAACTGCACGTGTTCTTGGTAACCCTTGAGGGCATGCACAAAGTGTTTCTTCCAATCACATTACTAACATATTGGTTATTTGGAAATGACTTTCTTCCAAATACATGTATTTGGGAAGGGCAAGAGTTATTCAGAAATGAATATATTTAATATCCATGCCTGTAATAACTGTAAGGATGAATAGTAGTAGTAGTTATCCAGAGAAATGGCATCAGAAAAAAGTATTATGTTATGAGGGAAATCAAATGGTTTACTACATGACACAACTGGACTTTGCTGTCTCAATATTTGCCAGTAAAATAATGGGATTCATCATGCAGACAACCCTAACAGCAAGATGCCAATAGATCTAACTACTTTCGGTGCTACTCGAAATTGCAGAAGAATGATGAGTTAAAAGTCACAACAGCTAAAAAGGGAAACCACTTAGAAAGCAAAAATGGTAGAATTTATTAGAGATGAATGTCAGCAGAGCGTACAACACAACTAAGAAATATCTGCCAGAATAACGCAATATTCCCAGGATTTTAGCAGATATTGTCTTTCTCTCACAATAATAATAATAATATCTAAATAGCCAAAAATATACTAATACTAATGAATATCTAAATCTTTTTGTTTTTATTTGGTAGTGTTTTGTTATGTGTGATTGCTTTAAGACCACATATTCTCTGAGAGGCATTAAGATCCATCTATCTATCTATCTCTTGTTCTATTGATCTAACAATTGAGTGATTATTTGTTTAATAAGATACATAAAGATATTTATATTTGTATCTATATCTATATAAAATGAAGAATGACAAACATCATAAATAACATAATTTGTTAATTTTAAGTCTCAGATAAACTTTGTAAGAAAATTCAAAACTATATGAAGATGCTAATCATATAATAATGTTCTCATTCATCATTGACTTCAGTATAATTTTTAAATTATTTTGCTCAGGTAAAAATATATGTTTAGATTTATTTTTTCTAAAATCTAAAATATATTTAATTTTCATAAAAATTACAAATTGATAAGTTGATTTAACTTTTATATACCAAGTCATTTTCATTTAAAAATCTTATTTCTTGAAAGAGATTCAAAATAATTAATTAATAACATAGGAGCCAGGATCATCAACTAATAGCAAATACTTTAAGGAAAATATTGGTAAAGTACTAAAGCTTTAGAAAAAAATCAAATGATCTCTTCACCCATATATACTTTATTTGCCATAAAATTACAAATATGATTGTATTAAAAGTCCTCCTTTATAAAACATGCACAGAATATGATCACCAAATGGCCTTGTATATATTTTACAATATACAATCACTCTACTGCCATAAAGTTCTTATTGCTGACTAAATTTCTGGCTACAAACATCAACTAGAGCCAGTCTCTTCGCCTCTCTTTAAAACAAATGTTACCTCTTAAATGTAAGCTTTGTTTCAAGTATAAATGTGAGTGGATAAATTAATCATGTGCTATGACATGAAAAGAGGAGGACAATAGGTGTCAAGAGGGAGGTAAATGCAAATGAAATAAAACATGTAATAGTCAACTCCAGGGCAATATCATGATTTTTATTGGAGCAGATGAGAAAGAAGGGTGTGCAGCCTCAAAATCATTAGTGCAATCAACTGTCTCCATTCCCAAACTAAATATTCATCAACAATCTGAATATGAGAATATAATTCTACAGTTCAAAAAACTTTAATATTGCAGACTTATCTGTGCTGCTGCTCTATGTGCTGCATACCAAATGTAACTACTTAATTATTTAGCCCTATATAAATTTGTGAGTTAGTGTGTGTGTATATATGTGTGAAATTATATCTTGCAAACACCTGCTGCTACTCATGCATTATGTAAACATAAATAGTGCCAAATGAGAAGGAAAGCGTATGGGATTCAACATATATTTTCCAGTCTACTTCATCTTGCTATTTCGGTGGTGTTGCAACTGAGTCTAAAAATTAGATAATATAAGATTTACCATTTTATTGTCTAAAGCAAATAGGTCAACAGAATAATTAAGATGGCAGGAAAATTTCCAGAAAGACAGCAATGAAATTAAAGGTACTTCCACCTATGTCTAGCATGTTAAGAATGTTCTAGATTGTATCAATTAATAAAGAGTTTTTTTTTAACTTTCTAACGATATCTGAGAACTATTTGGAACATTTAGCATTTTAAACCTTGAGTTTTGAGTATTATAGGTAATTTAGTGAGCAAGCAGGATCAACTTTGCCATTGGTTCTTTCCCCCTACTACCGCAGAAAATTAACTTGGGGATGGTATTTTTAACATTATTGGGTGTTCTATGAAATATGTGTCCTGCAGCCTAGACATCTGAGTCCAAATTGCCACACAAAACACAGGGGAAAAAAAAAACACCACAACTCATAGCTCTTTATATATAATTCTCAACTAAAAGAGAGATTGGACTTCATCAGGCATGTCAATAAATTAATTGTTTTACTGATGGGATAAAAATCAATAACAAGGACTTTGAGAATTTGGACACCAGAGACTTCATTACCTAACTCTAGACAAAATAACTCAACATGCATTTTTCCCAGAAGGATATCTCTCAAGTTCCTAGTAGGCAGTTCTTACCATTGAATCATTTCTGTAATGGAAAGACTTTGTGGAATTTCTTCTCTTCATGTGTAGTATTGTGAAAGGTAGAGGATGGACCCTGGCACCAACAGGGCTTTCTCTAAAGCTCATTTCCAATATGCATTAATTGAGTAATCATGGAAGATTAGTTTAAATCTCTTGGAATTTTAGTTTCTTCTTGGTGGCTGGCATTGATAAAGATTGTTCTATAGTTACATAAGACAATGGGTAAAAATTGCACATGTAGCATAGCATACATACTAGATAATACAAAAATATCATGTCCTTCCCTCTTTTATTATTACACAGTTAATTGCACATAATAAAATATATTTTAAGTCATGACCAAAAATTTTTAGAAAATGATTTCTGCAAAAATAAATTAGATGCTATCTACTATATTCTGCCCTTCAATTTAGTGATCCTTCCTTAACAATATTTTGGTGGTATATTATTTTAAATTTAATATTTATTTTCTCAACAAATCAGATTGTAAGACTGACAATAATAAAAAAATTAACAGTTTAAAATATCCTGTATAGGAAGGCCGAGGTGGGTGGATCATGAGGTCAGGAGATTGAGACCATCCTGGCTAACACGGTGAAACCCGTCTCTACTAAAAATACAAAAACAAAATTAGCAGGGCGTGGTGGCGGGCGCCTGTAGTCCCAGCTACTGGGGAGGCTGAGGCAGGAGAATGGCGTGAACCCAGGAGGCGGAGCTTGCAGTGAGCCGAAATCGAGCCACTACACTCCAGCCTGGGCAACAGAGCGAGACTCCATCTAAAAAAAAAAAAAATCCTGTATAAAAAAATTTAACATTTATTGAGCATTGCTGTGTGCTATATATTTTATATATGTTCTTTTAAAAGCGATATTGTTTTTCTTATTTTGCACATGGTCACTAAGGCTTTCGAATTTAAAATAGCTTGCTTAAGTTTTTCAAACTTTAATTAAGGCTCAGGTCTCTGGGGCTCCAAAGACCATGCACCATGCAATACAAAATTCCTGTGTTTGTGCAGGTGATCATGAACTTTGTCCATTTATATCCTTATAATATCTTCTTTATTTGGTTCTGATTTAAAAAAGTCTGTTAGATTCTGTGTCTAAACACAATGGAAACAATGCCAAAATATATTGGTACTAATCAGCTGTGTCAAGAAAAGTACACATTGGTATTAATCAACTGTGTCAAGAAAAGTACTTTCATTTTTGTCAAAATTACCATCTATAAGCGACTTGAGTAAGTAGAAACAATTGTAAATTGAAGACAATGGTAGATCAAGATTAGTTTAGAATCACAATGGCAAGAAATAATGTTTTGCATGTGGGCTGAAAGGATAGAAAATGGAAAAATGGGGAAAAAATGTAAGGGTGTTCCTCCTAGATCAGGTGCAAAGTTAAGTTGTAATTATAGATCGTGTTATAACTTGTAAAAAAGGAGACACATACATGACCCTGTCTTAGATTCAGACAGTAATTAGGGTCATTTGCATTACAATGTAGTCATAGCCCTCAAATTCTTCAGGACAAACTCCTCCATCTTCCTCTCATTCCTCTTTCCCCAGTGCTATCTAATTAATTTTCTTCCTATTCAAGCTCTCTGATATTTCTTTTACTTGTCCATTCCACTAAACCTCTCAACTTCTATTTTCTTATTTCTTTTTACAAATGCTCTATTTCATCTCTCCTTCAGAATAATTTTTTTCTTTTTTCTTTTCTTTTTTTTTTTTTTGACAGGGTCTTGTTCTGTCATGTTCTGTCATCCAGGCTGGAGGGCAATGGTATGATCCTAAGTCCCTGGAGCCTAAAACTCCTGGGCTCAAGAGATCCTCCCATCTCTGCCTCCCAAGTAGCTGGGACTAGAGGCATGTGGCACCACACCCAACTAATTTATTTTTTATTTTTCATTTTTTGTAGAATTCGGGGTCTTGCCATGCTGCCCAGCCTGGTCTGGAATTTCTGGCCTCACATCATCCATCCACCTAGGCTTCCCAGTGCTGGGATTACAGACGTGAGCCCCTGTGCCCAGCCAGAATACATCTTAAAATTCCTTTTTCTCTACTCTTTTTTTATTCTTACCTTTTTTCATCCTTACAAACACCCTTCTCCAATCTCCACCCACAGTAGTCCAGTTTTCTTCTGCTTCTAGTAGAACTTTAATTATATCCACTCTCTTCCCTGTATCTTCAGCCTTTTTTCCTCTATTGACTCTTGCCTATTTGCCTCTATGCTGTATTCTTGTCTTTCAATCTAAAAATGTTAAACTCTGTATTATTTTCCCTTCCCCAATAAGGTTTATTTTACCTTTAGATATGTAAATTACCCTATGTTACTTTTTGTTGCAGCAAAATTTGTTGAAATTTTATTTAGACTTTTTGTCTTTATTTTTTCAACTTTCCATTTGTTCTCAATTCGTTCTCACTGATCAGTAGAATTGACAACTGCTAAAGTGACTGATGATTTCCATGTCACTGAAACCAATCATTACTTTTGAGAATTTTGGATCTCTCAAAGCTAGATGATCCAGCTTATTCCCCCTCGTACCTTCCTGATGTACCCTTGGATACCAGGACATTATACTCTCTGGGCTTTCAACTCTGTTTTGGAGGTATTTATCCTCCATATCATTTGCTGAATCTCTCCCTCAAATAGTGTATGCCCTCATGTTCCTGGAAGGCTGGCATTTTTCTTTTCCTGTATGTTTACTAATGAGAGTTGATTCATTGCAGTCACTTCTATCATCATCAACTTGTAAATGCAAATTCCCAGCCTGAAACTCCTTGTTGCAAATCTAGAATAACTGCCCAACTGTGAAACTGATATCTGTATGTGTTACTTCTATGCAAGCATCTCAAATTCATTATGGTTCTGACTGTACTGCTCATTCTACTTCACCCACACTACTTCTCCACTGGAGTTTCCTATTGCCATTATTATAAACATCTATCTACCTCCTTTCTCAAGCCACATACCAGGGAGTCATTCTTAATTCCTCCCTCTTCCTAAAACATACACTTCTTCCTAACATGTGCACCTAATCAATTACCAAATCTTTTCATTTAACAACTTAATATATCTTGAACTTTTCCACTGAGCTCCAACCATCCCTAATGCGTCTATCACAAGCAAAACTAAGAGAGTATCCTGCTAAATCCCTACTCTTGACATTCTTTAATTTATTCCACCCACTGCATTCAAAATTATTATTTCTTTAAAAAATGTATATAAAGTCATTAATATCCTTTAATATCTATTTATAGACCTTTGGTCAAGGCCTATATCTGGTCTTGAAGACATGTAAATAGCCTCTGCTTTCATTTTCAGCACACTTTTAACACTACTCCCTCTAAGCTTCTTACCCTGCTTTTCTTCTGTCTGTTCTGAGAATGAGCCATGTTCTCCATGTTTTTAAACATGCTATTCTGTCTGAATGAAATCTCTTCGTTATAACCACCCTAGCTGCCCAACTAATATACTCACTTTATCTCTTATCAGAAATACGACTTGCTCTCAGAGGGCTCAATTCTCTCCCGTGTCTAGGATAGATTCATTGTTCATTTTTACTTCCACCTTCATGTTTATTATACTCAGAGTTGTTTGTTCATTGTCGGTCTTTCCCAAAAGGAGACAACATCTTTGTTATTCACCACTGAGTTCCTAGGACCTAGCATAATGCCTGACATATAATTGATACCCTGTTTAATTGAATTGGTTTATTTTTCCTTCATGAAAATTCGATATACATTGATGTGGACAGTGAAATTAAATTAAACCAAAAAGACTCAACCCTGTAACATGTGCAGGGTAATATGTGAATAGAAGGAAAAAATCATGTATTACTCATGCTGTCAACTTACATTTTAACCTAGTTCATGTGTTTCTACTTCTACATAATTAAAGCAAATAGATTTATTATTTTTTAATAAAGGCAGACTGGTGGAAATTGAAGGAGGAGTTTGTATCACTAACTCTCATGTATAGACCTACATGTTGATAAACAATTAGGAAACCCAATAAGCACTGAATAATCTCATATGTTTAAAGGAAAATTTAGATCCAGATAGTTCACACAGAGAGAAAGGTTAAAAGGTTGGTCACATGCACATTTTAAGATAAATATTTGTTATGACAAATGGCAAGATAATGAGACACAGTCTGCTAAAAACAAAATAAAATGATCCCTCTTTATTACAGGCTCTCTACTGCACCAGTACATATAATTAAGACAGAAGTTTCTGTCTATTAAATTGTCCGTGGATTTGCTTGATTATATTCTGCTTTTAAGCAATCTGCAATCTATTCAGAATCATTTTAGAGATCTTGGATTTGATTGTTTTAATTATAACTCTGAGCTTCATGTAAAAAAACTTTGTTTCCTTTTCTGTAGTGGTGGGAAATCGAATGGCGTATGAAGACACACACACACACACCTACACACACAACAAAATTCATGAGTAGTCATGCTTGCTAAGCAAAAATTGTTCTTTCCTTTCATTCTTTCTTAAAATGCAAACATTGGAAGAGTAGATTTGAAGTCAAAAGTTCCGACTGCTTATTCTTAGCCATGGGATTTGAAGAAGGTAATTTCATCTTAAGCCGCAGTCTTTCTCTTTTTCCATAAAAAGTGTATGTAACATTTCATGTACATTTTCTTAGCAACTTTGAGGATAAAATTAAACAGTGATTGTAGAAAAGCTTTCATAATGTGAAAGGCATTACATAAATTTAAATTAATAATTTAACTTTCTCTTTTTTCTATATTAGCCTCCTCATGGCAGGTTTGTGGAAATTTATAAATAAGAGTCCTGTAGGACCTGCTTCTAGTTATTTATTTTTAGATCTAGACATAATTTTTTTAACCAGAATTCTTACAACACACTTAGCAATTTCTAATTAATTACTCACTTTTGTTTACTCCTGTGATAAGTCTTAATGCCAATATTTACACCCCCCATATTGAGCCACTCCACTGTGTTCTAGTTTACACTTGGAGTTCTCAAATATTAGCATGGATCAGAATCATATGCAGAACTTGTTAAACAGGTTGCTTGATTCCAACTCCAGAGTTTCTGATTAAATGGACCTTCTATTCTGCATTTCTTACAAGTTTCAAGTTGTTATCTACGCTGTTGGTCCAGTAATATTATTTCAAAAACCGCTATTCTAGCAGGGTTTCTTTCATATTTTAACACTTATATCAATTGAGTGGCTTTATCTCCATAGATTTATACCTAATTGACCTTATAGATATGCTTTAACATTGGTATCAAACAAACAAACAAACAAACAAACAAACAAACAAAACTAGAGTTGAGATTCACTGCTTTAGAAGTAGCGTTTCCCAATTCCATGCCAAAAGCATACTCAGCTGAATTAGAATGACAAGGCAATGGACTAGGATTATATACTGAGAGTCACCCATGGCTTCTGCATTCTGTCATTTAAATGAGTATGCAGCCCAGACAGTTGCAGCGTTCAACAGAAAAAGTCTGTTTGCGTAACTAACAGGTATTGGTTATCCAGATCATCCCAAACTATGAGCTGATGCAGTCCAACGGACGGCTGCGGTGTACAGGGAGCAAAGGTATAGATTTTCCTAGTTCCCTGAATTTTATTCACACATGGGGTTTTGCTTATGAAAAGTTTTCTCCATATTGTGGGTGTTTTGATGCAAAAACAGTAGCTCAGGCACCAACATTCCAGATCAATGCTGTCCACCTGGCAGTTGCATGACTCTGATTGCTATCTTTAAAAAGACATACAGAACAGACTTAGGACTGATCTCACCACTGTTAGGGAATCCGAAGAGATAACCAGTTCATGGGCACTATTAACAAACTTAGCATAAGAAATATTAAGCTTCCCAGGCTTTATATCTTGCTGACAGAGATAGCATTTTGAGACAAAGTACTTTAGTCAGAGATAAAGTAAGACATTGTTACCTTCCAGAAATTAAGAATTATACTTAGCTTGACTTTAATCCTCACCTTTGCTTGAAACTTTGGCCTGTTCTTTACCTTTCCTATACCTACTATGAACACACAGCTTTGATTACGTGTCTCCATCATCAAACAATGAACACTGTATTCAGATATGGGCTATTCTAGACTATTAGCATGTGAGAGCTAGTACTATTTCACAAATGCTGCTCAATAAAAAGTACATATTATGCTTTTAAAATATTAATTTAATAACATGACATTTCTGAGCAAATAATAATAGAGAAAAGTATATGTTGAAAGAAGAGTCACTAGTTTTATGATATTATATATGTTGTTATAAACTTTTTGTCAGGTATATGGTAGTTACTGCAATGATCTTCTTTTTTTTTTTTTTTTTTTTTTTGAGACGGAGTCTCGCTGTGTTGCCCAGGCTGGAGTGCAGTGGCTCAATTTCGGCTCACTGCAAGCTCCGCCTCGCGGGTTCACGCCATTCTCCTGCCTCAGCCTCCGCAGTAGCTTGGACTACAGGCTCCCGCCACCATGCCCGGCTAATTTTTTGTATTTTTAGTAGAGACGGGGTTTCATCGTGTTAGCCAGGATGGTCTCGATCTCCTGACCCCGTGATCCGACTGCCTCGGCCTCCCAGAGTGCTGGGATTACAGGCGTGAGCCACAGCACCCAGCCTGCAATGATCTCCTTTAGATGAATATCAAGTCTTGGTTAGTTCCTTTATTATAAATAATATTATTGTTTTCCTGTATGTAAAACCATTTAGACGAAATAAAATTCGGTCTTATAATCATTGGGTAAATGGAAATGAGAATATTGGTGAAATGTTTTTTAAGTTTTAATGCAAATTTAAGGAAATTTAAAGATGTAGAAAAGTATAAAGTAGAAAAGAAAAATCAACCATTTTAATACAATACAGAGTTACTTTTAACAATTTATTGTATTTATTTCTTGATTTTATTGTATAATGTTACCAAATATTTTTAGTATTCCTTTATTTTATTTAAATATTTAATACCAAAATTCTTAGAAATCTTCATAAGCATAATTTAAATAATAATAATAATTGAAGCTAGGATTTATAATATGCTGATTGTATCTGCTATGTGGTAAAATCCATGTATTTGATATCAGTCAATTGTTTTCATAATGTAAGATATATTTTTTATCTTTTATCTTTTAAGAGTTTCCAAAAGCCATTGTACTTTTCCTTTGGAAATTTTTTTAAGAACAGTCTACTTCCAATATATTTATTAAATATTTAAAAATAAAGCTTAACATATAAATGCACATGCCATTGATGATTTTCTCATCTGTTTAGCAACAATGCTCTTCAAAATATAAAATATTCTCAGCACCAGAAAGGCATTCTTATGTTACATTCCAGACATCAGCCTTCCTGTTCTATAGGCTAGTTTAACAAGTTTTTGAGCTTTATCTAAATGGACTCATATAACACGTTCTTTGTGGTGTGTGGCATTTTTTAGATTTAGTTCTATTTTGTCTGATATTTATGTATCATTTTGCATAAAATGATAGTTGGTTCATTTCCAGTAGTTTTTGCTATAATTATGGATCTCTACACCAAGACTTCAATTTTGACTGGTTACTGTCATTCACCAATAACTCATAATATATGTATAGAAACACATGGCTAAGACTGGGAGGGGTGGCTCATGCCTGTCATCCTGGTGCTTTGGGAGGCCAAGGGGGGAAAATAGCTTGGAGGCCAAGAGTTCAAGGTCGGCCTGGTCAACATAGCAAGATACTGTCTCCACAAAAAAATTTAAAAATTTGCCAGGTATAGTGGTGCACACTTTTCATCCCAGTTACTCCAGAGACTGAGGCAGGAGTATCGTTTGAACATAGGAGTTCAAAGCTTCAGTGAGCTATGATTGTAACACTGCACACCTGCCCGGGCAACAGAATGAAACACTGTCTCTAAAAAAAAAAAAAAAAAAAAACACAGAAAAAAGAAATGTGACTAAACTGTCTGTCAAACAACTGGAAAAAAAATAAAGTTTTAAACAACCAGAACAGATAATGAATAATAAATCAACTGTACAATGAAGTATTTGTTATACTTACATAGTCTCCATGAGCCATTAAAAATTCTTACAAAACCAACACCTCAAAACCTTAAATCGCCATATACTATATGCTAAAATTATAGTATATAGTATATGTCTTCCAGAAAATGCAAAATGAAATAGGTACCAGTTTTGCCTTTAGTGACGTGAGCCCTCCCACGTAACCAACCCCAATGCCATGGTGGGGTATGTTTGATAAATGATGATCTCTTCAAGACCTTTCACTTCATGCTTTTATCTATCTAGTTAGGGGGAAAAATACACTTACTGTTAGGAATTATCTTAAATAGTTAATAATTCCAAATGCAATGAAATGAGCATTTATTAAGTTAACCAAATGTAGGTAGTTGATATCAATTCACTGAGTAATAGAAAAAAGATATTATTTATACAGTACAATATTATTGATGTTTTCTTTAATCACATGAAGCAGGCAGAAAAACACAATTACACAAATACAGTTAAGTCAATCAACAGCTGCATACTCAATAGATATGGGTAGGATATTTCCTATAATAGTGGCTGTTGCCTATCCAGCTTCCATTCATCTGTTCTTCCTCTTTTGAGGCAATCCTCCCATCACTCATGATCCCATACATCTCAGGGGCAGACACAAATCAAACATTATAAATAATAAATAACACATTATGCAAATTATTGCAGAATTTATAATTTTCAAAGTAAGATTCTTGAAATATAAAAATTAATATTTTAAAAATCATATTGAGTAGAGAGTTTATATCATACTCTGAGATTTTGTTAACAAGTGAACTGGCTCCAAATGTGGAATTTTCTTGAGACAGGCCTATAAAGAGTGTGAGTTGGTTAGTATTATATTCTCTGCTGGAAATCAAGTTTAAAGTGTGTTTAATGATAACTTCTGGTATGAAGAAAGCTGGAAAATAATCAAAAATAACAAGAACATACAAATAATGGCAATAACAAAATATTGCTATTTTAACTTTTTTATTGTAGATAAAAATGAATATTTCTGCTGAAACCATAAAAAGAGATAGTATATTATGTTTAAGGATACTTAAAATATGTCATTATGACTCCAAAGTGGAAATGAAAAACAGGTTTACATGAACACTGTCTAACAAAAATATAGATATATATGTTAATTAATTTGACATTCTCTCATTGTCTGAATATTAACATTTATTCCCAAAAATATTATACTGTATTTCTACAAAATTACATTCAAGTGAACAACTGAGAGAATTATACAAATATAAATTGACTCTAGTGTACTAAAATTATTTCTTAAGTAATCCCAGGACTTATGTCACATTTTTTCTATTTTTTAAAATTGTGGTAAAAGCAATTACTAAGGAATCTACTCTTTTAACAAGCTTTTACGTGCAAAACACAGTATGGTTAACAAAGTCACAATGTTATATAGCAGATCTCTAGGACTTTTCCATTTTATATAACTGATATTTTATAGCTGTATAATAACTTCTGTTTCTTCCTCTCTACAGTCCCTGGCAGTTAGCGTCTACACTCTCTTTCTATGAGTTTGACTGTTTTAGATAACTCACACGAATAGAATCATACAGAACTTGTGTTTCTGTTACTGGACAATTTCACTTAGCATAATGTCTTCTAGGTTCAACTTTGTTGTTGCATATGGCAGGATTTCCATAATGATTCATGATGTGAGAATTATTTCATATACCTGTTGGCCATTTGTATATCTTCTTTGATGTCATGTCTATTCAAATCTTTTGTTCATTTTTAAAAGAATTATTACGTTTTCAAAAAATACTATTGAGTTGTAGGTGTCCTTATATATTTTGCATATTTCACATTATTTTAAGGAGAAGTGTCTCCGAGGTCCATTGTTAAATGCACTGATATCTTGACCTATCTCAATGTGGATGACTTTTTCACCATCACTGGCATCTTTTTCACCTGTAGTCTCTCATTATTGTGATTAACATAACAAAGCAAGGAGAAGTTGCTTCTTGCTGGAGTTAGATAAGACTAGTAAATTGGGAAATACTTTTCCACTCCATATTTTAATTGCTTCACTTGAACAGACAATAGTTGAACTTTATAACTGTAGGCTTGAAGAATTCAGCCACCAGATACAAAATTTATACAAAAACACAAAATAACTGCATATAAATAAGAGCAACAGCAAAAAAATGTGATATGCCTTTCCTACCCTTGATTTGTATTAGTTTGTCTTATTATTTATCTTTGCTGTAAGCATGAAGAACATTGCTGTCCTAATTTTGGAGGTTTTCTTCAATAAAGAAGCAAATCTTGACTAGCTGCTTTAAGTTAAATTGGAAGAGATATACAGTCTCTATCTATCTAGTACTAGCATTAAAATGTTAATCCTCTCTCTCTCTCTCTCTCTCTCTCTCTCTCATTGTGGTACAAAGACTGATTCATTTGGCTGAAAATTAGGTAACTAGTGAGACATAGACCAAGTGTCATTGACATCGAATAAATAAATGCCCTATTCCCTATTTTGTCCATAAAAATATAATCCTAGTATATTTCTAGAGTAAATCAAGGTCTGGGTACATCAAATCACAACCTAACTTTGTAGAAGATGGCACTTAATGTTTCATTTTCAGAAGTTTTTTTTCAACTTTTCATTTATTCATTAAGGCAGGTATCTTAAATATGTGTGTCACTGTTTAGCTGAGTTTTATTTATTTTTAATTAATTATTTATTGTTATTATTTTTGGTGACCCAGGCCAGAGTGGCATGTTCATGGCTTACTGCATCCTCTAACCCCTGGGCTTAAGTGATCCTTGCTGGATTTTATTTAAATTTTGGTCATAATAGTGTGTAGTGTTGTCATTGCTAGTCATGCAAAATCTGATACATATAGTATTTTTATTTTAGTATCAGAATCCTATTAGCATTCTTTAATCTGGAATGGTTTACATATAAAAATACATTAATATGTGATAATGTAGTAAATTTTTGTAATGGATATATACAAAGAAAATGGAAATTGTCGTTTGTATACAAGTAAAGAGTGTATTTTAATGGATTTTTAAATAAACCATATTATGGTAGAACATACCATTAATGTTCTAAAAACAATAATGAGAGAATGTGTTACACATATAACAGAACTTAAATAACTATAAACACTTTGTGCAGCTTTTGAAGATAATGTGTTTTTGCTATTTTTAAATTTTGAAAAATGCTTTTATTTATAAAATATTGAACACTATCATTCACTGTATTCAAATGGTATTGAGATAGGAAATACACAGATACCCAGAATCTATATATGTAACCAGTCTGTGCTTCCAAATACATTTGCAATATAATAATTTTTTTGGAAATGATGCTATCTTTTCTTCAAATTCCATGAATAAATTCTACCTAATGCTAACTAACCTTCTCATTAACATATGGCTTTATTCATAATAATATTGTTCCCTTCTCAAAAAATTATGGTAACAACAAGGCCTATAACACTATCTCACTTGAAGTAAATGGACTTAATATTACCCAACTGTGTAAACACGTTACATTTATGATATTTCATGCTGCTTTGTGTCACTATGCCACTATGCTAGGGTAACATTCTTGTGCATTTCAACAATTCTGTGAGTAAAAAAATGAATTGACTATAATAATTCATCTTTGACAATTGGAGAATTTAAATATCTGTCACAAATACGTGGTTACAAAATAGCACCTTTGGTAGATTTTTTTGTTCTTATTTTGTCGTGTGCATGTTTGTGTGTGTGTGTGTCCTATAATCAGTTGTATATTATGGTGAATTTTATTCAAAGTGATACGATATAATCTTATTAAAATGTTAACATGTTAACATCTACTTATTAAATGGTTTGATTTTGAGAAAGTTTAACTGCATTATAAATTCACACTTTTGTTTTTGATGATGAATTGCAAGTATGAAGAATTACTTGATATTGTATATTATAAAAACTTGCTTTCTAATAGATGCTTAGTAAATAGTATCTATAACAGTTTTCTTATTTTCAAGTTTAAAATATCTTATATTGTTACTCTTTATGTTTTTCCCTGAGTTCTTTTCCTATTAGGCTTAAAATGTTAGCTTCATGATACTGAAACACATTTTCACTGTGTCATTAAAGAGATAGCTTAGGAAATAAGAATAAGTAACTGCAAATCAGAATGTAAAACATTTATTTTTATGTGCCATTCAACGTGTGAACAATACAGGTGCAGGAAATAAGATGCTTTGTTTGAATTATTCTTTTCTACTGAAAAATATGTAATGAAGGAATTTGTATGACTAATATACATTTTTGGCCAGAGTTTCTACATTGCCAAAATTTTACTGTGGTTTCAGCTGCATTTGAATGTGCGTGGGGGAAAAAATAAAGTTTTGAGTAAGCCATAAACATGATTGCTTTTCAATAAGCAATATACTTACCAACAGTGCATTTAAATTGCTATAATATTATTATATAAACTTAATGGTTGTATTTGGCAAAAAGCTATTTTACTATGCCATTTCATTAAAACAAAGCTTCTTAGAGTGCACATTTTCAAGAGAGACAGAAAGAGAAAGAGAGAAGAAAGTTAGGTTCTTATAGTCACAGAATTTTAATCTTCAGAATTAATATTATGACACTGAAGTATGTATCCATACTAGAAAGTAAAATTAGAATTAGAATAAATAGTACCAATACAAACATTAACCCTGGCTTACTTTGCTGTTTTTGTTGTTGTTGTTGTTGTTGCTACTGTTTTGTTTGAGTCACAACACCACCACAATGGCTATTTTATATGCGTGCCTTGTGAGGCTAATTCTTCAGTACTTTTAGGCTAAGAGTTTAGGGACTCCTGGATTTCAAATCTCATACTTATTATAAAAGGAAATATATTTGAAAACTTTAGAACTTCATGTCTCAGCTATTGTCTGGAATATTTAACTTTACATTCTAGTTTAAGGGTTTTTCAAGTGTCTGAGAATAATTAACTTTAGAATATGCATTCTTATTAAATTTTGACTTTGTAGCATTTTGTCAAATTTCTATTTTTTTCCCTAGATTTTTTAGCTTTGAACATCTTCAAAATATTATATCTGGGACTATTTTTAAAGTATAATTAATATACCATAATATTCAGTTTTTTAAAGTGTCCATTTCAGTTGCTGTTGCTGTATTTGTAAAGTTGTACAACCATCACCATTATTTAATCCACAAGACCTTTACCACTCTAAAAAGAAAGACGTACTTGTGGGCAGTCCCTCCCTATACCTTCCTCCCCCTTCCTCTATCCCCGGTATCAATCTACTTTCTATCTTTATTGATTTGCCCGTTTCGGCATTTCGTATATATGGAGTTATGTAATATATGGCCTTTTGTCTGGCTTCTTTCACCTAGTATCATGTTTTCAAGGTTCATCCTGAACAATTTCATATATTAATAACATTATTCTTACATTTTATGATACATTTATTACTAGTTCAAGTAATCTTCCAAACCATTTTTCCTTTTGGAAAGTTTGGTTTATTGCAATCCTGCAATTTTGTTCAAAGTTGGAAAGGTAAATGTAAGCCATGTCTCCTCTAAATGAAGTGAGTTGGAGTTACCCTTCATTGCACCCCTTTCCCTGGTGCACTAGCTGTTTTGTGTGATCTGTGAAATAAAGGTGCTGTCTGGTCCTTGCCTGTCACAGTTGCCTGCCAGCAGCCATTACGGGCTACATAAAAACTGCGTAAGATCCTTTTATCACGCAATGGAAGTTTGGCAGTGCAGGTGAAACCTTTTTCTGTCAGGTAATTCATTGTTCTCACCTAAGAACACAATTTAAAAGGCCCAAGAGAAATGGAAAATGATCTTAATGTAGATCTAACTCTTTTAAGCAGAAGAAAAATGATGAGCTGCTTTCACCTCCTTCAGAAATTTAATGCCTAAATCAATCTCTAAATTTTATATAAATGGTGGAATGCATCAAAGATAAATCAAAGATCTATATAAGAGCAAAGTAGATGATTGAAAATTTATACAAAGAAGTTCCAGGAAGCCACATCTTTAGCATGCAAAGCCCATTCTCGGGCCTCTAATTTATGTTAAATGTTTTTGAAACATGAAAACTAATACTGATTACAAGCAGGAATAGAGACTGAGAAAGAAGAACACACACTGAAATATAATTGTATGGTTGTATTGATAACCCAGTTCATATTCATCTTTTCAAAATGAATCATTATGCCTACGAAGATAAAACTATGAAGACCTTAAAATGCAGGTGTCAAAGGCTCAAATTAGAGTTAATGTTGTAGAGGTTGTGCTAGTCACTTTGATCCTTTATTAAGGTTAAATAAAAGACAATAGAAAAAGATGTACTCTGACAATTGATTAATTTAAATCTGGGACAAAGATTCTAAATTTAATTATAGTTGTATAAAAGTGATATTATTTACATTTGTTGAATAATTCACTGAGGTTCAAAAATTAAATGAAAAGCTGGGCATAGTCAACAGGCAATCCATCTGTTGGAAGAAAACATCTCAGAGTTATAGACAAACGCTGACCTTAATGCACCTAACACCAATATTTTACACTAAATAGTTTATTTGAGGAATAGGGTAGCAGAAAGATGAAAGTATTGACAGTTAAATATTTGTATGTGAAAACACTGGACCTCCCATGTGCAAGCAGGATAGGCTTTAATGAACTAATGATGCTTGCTGGGCCTCAGGTTCCTCATCCATAAAATAAAATTTGTTAATTATAACACCTATTAAAATGTGACAATTAAATAAATGATGTTAAGACTCTGGTACTTTGGCTTATGGGCTTGTAGCAAATAGTAGCTGTTATTATAATGCCATGCTTTCAGGCTAGATCCCCATATGTATTTTTCCCAATCTGAAGATTCTTTAATCCAATTAACTTAGTCTATTTTTTTTTTTTTTTTAAACAGAGTCTTGCTCTGTTGCCCAGGCTGGAATGCAGTGGTGTGATCTTGGCTCACTGCAACCTCCACCTCCCGGGTTCAAGCGATTCTCCTGCCTCAACCTACCGAGTAGGTGGGACTACAGGCACCCGCCACCATGCCTGACTAATTTTTGTATTTTTAGTAGAGACGGGGTTTCACCATATTGCCGAGGCTGGTCTTGAACTCCTGACCTTGTGATCCACCTGCCTTGGCCTCCCAAAGTGCTGGTATTATAGGTGTGAGCCATGGCACCCAGCCTAACTTTATTAAATCAATCTTCCTTTTCTTTATATTCCACGTTTTAAAGCTAAGCCTAATAAAGTAGAGAACACATTAGCTAGTGTCTAGAAAACTACAAATGTGCTGGATTCTTTCTCCATCATTAGCAATTTTTAGGATATGTTTCTAAAGCACATGTCTTCGAAAGGCTTTTAGGTTAATGAAGATAATAGCAACCTATAGGAAAACTAACAGATTAGGTTTTAAAGGAAACTTTGGTTAGAACCAGGATTTACCATTTTTTTGTTATTCCTTTCCAATTACTGTCATTAATAATTTTCAAGGCTAATATAAGCATGTAACCTCATATTTTACTCATTTCTTTTAGATTCAGTATCCTTATGTCATAAAACCTGCAACACACATAGAGGAGACCTATAAATTTTCCAAAGTCATAAATGAATCATTAATAGAGCTATACAAGCCTAGTCTTTTTTATTTAACTAAATTTAAACATTTTATGTCATGAAATTACCATCATATTAGGAATTGGTAAATAGCTCAATTAATCCACATCCTTTTCATGCACACGTTTATAAATTAGTTTAAAATTAATAACTACTTCTTCATCTTTTTTTTTCTTTTTTTGGATTCTTGCCTTGCAAGTGTTTTGGCCGCTTGATATCGTGCTGGCATCTGTGTCAGAGGACACATTGAATCAGGGGAATTTTAGCTAATATTAAATCATTTGGTTAAATTTTTAGTATAGGGAGATTGAAGAGATTAAGTAAAATCGAAGTTAGGCAGTTTCTGTGAATTTCTTTTATACACCATTATCAAAACATAGGAAGTTTCATCACACTTGTTTGCATCTAACATTTAATGAATAGTTTTCTAATTTTGTAACATTTACAGGTACTCACAACGAAGATCACACATGACTCTTTATTTTCTATTATGAAGCAACAGCCTGAAAAAACAGCCACTTATTAAATACCGAGGTGAGAAAGTTTTTTTTTTTTTTCTTTTAATATGAGATGGAGTCTTGCTCTTTTGCCCAGGGTAGAGTGCAGCGGTGCCATCTCGGCTCACTGTACCTCTATCCCTTGAGTTCAAGTGATTCTTCTGCCTCAGACTCCCAAGTAGCTGGGACCACATGCATGCCCTGCCATGCCCGGCTAATTTTTGTGTTTTTAGTAGAGACAGGGTTTCACCATGTTGGCAAGGCTGGTCTCGAACTCCTGACCTCAGGTGATCCACCTGCCTTGGCCTCCCAACGTGCTGGGATTACGCGTTGCTGGGATTACTCAGCTTGAGCCACTGCACCCAGCTGAGAAAGGTTTTAAACATAGTAAACTATGTTTAACTACGTTTAGTAAACTAAATCATGTCATCTAATATGACCTCTGAGAATTAACTATTTTTATCATGGGGGAATGTCCCAATCATATTCAAGAGACTTAATAGTGAGGGTGGTATTTAATGGATTGTTACGTGTACAAATCTCTTTTATTTTAAATGAAGCCACTTACTTTTTGGTGCTTAGATCTCTAATATGCTAAAATTCATAAAGTTTTGGATTTTCTAAATAAATATCTCATAAATAATAAGATATTTTAAATAGTAATTTTAGTTGATTTTCAGAAAATCATACATTATTTTGTAGGATTCTTAAGTTGATTTTGGTTTTTGTACGATAATATTTTATTTTGTGTTGTCATATCCTCTCAGTCACCAAGGCTACAAATCTCAAAGTCACTGCTTTCATTTAACCTCATCTTTAAACATAAAATAAGTTGTTTTAATATTTTGTATTTCCTTCTTTCTTCCTACTTCATCTGCTTATTCAAAATTTCAGTGCTCCTTGCCTCATAGTGGTTTAATTATTCACCCAAAATTGAGTCTCCTACTTTATTCTTTGTGCTCTGCATAGCTGGTATGCTAAAACACAATTTAAATTAAAGCATTACTCTCTTAACAACTGTTTGGTGAGTATAAAAGACCAAGTTCCTTATATTTCGCTGGAAAGGTTGAGGACCTTTCCATATTCCATGAGGAATATGATATGTCACTTGACTTTTCCCTTTTTTATTTCGTATTTTATCCCCAAATCTTTCTTCAGTCAAATGCCAATTTGCCATTTTCTGAGAAGAGGAGCATATGGTACTCTTCCTACTGTGTGTCTTTTCTAAAATTCTTCCCTTTTTTCCTTACTTCCTTCTCTATTTGCTTAAAACTTATTATCTTCTAAAGTTGAACATAAATTTCTTTATGAAGAAGACTATTTCCTCACACAAATGAAAATTCTTATAATCAGTGTGAATATTTGTACTTGTAGTACAATACTGATTTACTCTGCTTCTCGTTAAATTAGATATTTGCTTCTCTATTTGAACTGCCTTGAATATAAGGATTACATATTTTTTATTTCTTCTTTCTACTTGTATGCTTCCATTCATGATCAGAAACATCTTTATCCTAACATAATTTGAATGTCAAGCAGATCCAGCATATCTGTTATAATTCTGTCACTTTTTTTTTTTTTTGCTGTTTGTTGCTATAGAAATTTAATAACATCTTTCAAGTGCATTGCATACCGCACTTTGGAGTCTTTGTAATAGAATAGAGAATTATAA
This sequence comes from Pan troglodytes, assembly GCF_028858775.2. Taxonomy (NCBI): domain Eukaryota; kingdom Metazoa; phylum Chordata; class Mammalia; order Primates; family Hominidae; genus Pan; species Pan troglodytes. Next base: position 89,380,573 of record NC_072412.2, on the reverse strand, counting down.
AATATGATTCAATATTAGGACTACATGTGCTGATTCTCTGAATTACATTGAATAGTAATGCTGATTATAATACAGATCTTAGCCATGAACATTGTAAATTAGGACTAGGAAAAATTGCAAAAGTATGTAAAGGTCTTTAGTAAATAAGTTTTCTTTAATTTAAACTCTTAAACAGCTAAATTTTTGAATAAAAAATGTTTATTCATATCTTCCAAAACAAATTGAATGTATATGTCATTGTGTATACAAACAATGTGTATACACTTATTAGCTTTTGTATTAACATATATATACTTATATATAATATATATTTACAAAGCAAAACAAAAATGCCAGTTGGTAACAATCTTTATGAATGATATAATCTGATTGCAAACATGAAGCAGTTGAAACTATTTGTACTAAAGAATGTTTTGTGAAAACACAAAATATGTGTATATAGTATATACATGTTTGTATGTGTGTGTGTATCGTAAAAGTATTCAAGGCATTTTATAGAAATAGGTTTTGATAAATGACTTCAGATAAAATAGAAAATTCTAATATTATAAATATCGACCATTTTAATCTTTGTGTTAGTTCATAGGAAGATATAGAACTGAATTAAATTTGATGTTGTATATTAATTTTTTCATATAGTGAACCTCAATTTCATAACTATACAATATTTCTGATAGTAAAATATTTCAAAGCTGGGTAGTAAAATAGCATATTTTAGAATAATTCATAAAACAGAAATAATAAAACATAAAGTAAATAGTACTTTGCAAACTGGAAATCTGAGTTACATAGATTTTATGACTTGTTCAAAATCCTAAAAGTGGAAATCAACTGGCCAACTCCAAGATTTAACTTATATTAAATAATTTAAATATTTGGATTTAATTTTCAAAGTAGTATTAAGAAAACATAACAAACTTAACAATAATAATCAGCTCGTTGTAAAAATAATGAGATAGACTGTTCTTACAATTAAAATAGTGAATATTAATCCTTCTTGGTAGTTAATTCAATAAACTAAGTAGTTTACCTGTGAAAGATGTTTCATTTATTTAATAATTTATGTATTTTGACAAATAAAATAGAAAGAATTTCAGTTCAGTAAAATCTCAGTTTTGACTTTTTTTCAACTGTTTGTTATAAATTGTGAATTGTAATGATATAAACCTATCTCAAGTATATAAAAACTGTTATAAGAAAGTGCTCTTAAAATATACCACTATAAGATTATATATGTATATATATACATATATGTATATATATACACACATATAAATCACTATATATAAAAATCACTATATATACACATATACACACATATATATACACACGTATATATATACACATATATATACACACGTATATATATACACATATATATACACACGTATATATATACACATATATATACACACGTATATATATACACATATATATACACACGTATATATATACACATATATATATACACACACATACACACACACACACACACACATATATATATATATATATATATATATATGGCTTGTTAATGAACATTTATAACATGTTGGGGCTATTTTTATTACCACATCATTTTGACCTAATAAGAAATATCATTCGTTGAGTACATATGACAGATCATATCACATTATCTTTAGTCTTCCGAACACTGCTGCCTAATAGGTCTTATTCCATCATTTCAAAGAAGAGAATTATAAAATTCTAAAAAGTTGTCTTAGATTATACAGCTAATACATGGCTGACCCTAGGATACTTACCTATGCTAGCTGATTCCAAAAGAAGATAAAGAATAAAATTTAAGAGGAATCATTTAACAGTCTAGGTTAGTGGCTTCCAAAGCTGACCATGTCTCAGATTCAGAAAAAAAGATTTACAAAAACTATGGCTTCTCGGACCAGCCATTGATATAATGAGTCAAATTTTCAATGACTAGACTCAGGATTTTTGAAAAATCTTCCTAGTGATTTTTGAAAAATCTTCCTAATGATATATGAAAATCTAGGTAATGATGGGAGGAAAGCATGTACAAAATTCTGGATCAGAAGGAAAACTTACGTGTTATTTCTGTTCCACTTTGTAAAATTTTTAAGCAAGCCATATAATATTTAGTGAATTACTCTTTGAGGTCTAACTTTTAATCTTCTTTTGTTTTTTGACATTAAAAACTCCTACTACTAATAGCAGGATCAGTTCTACCAAAAATGATAGGAAATGCTAGAAAATTACCCCAAAACCACAAACAACTCTAAATCACTGCAAAGTCTAATTTCCTAGCTAACTCTTGCACTAGTGACTCATAAACTAATTTACTTGCCAGCCATTCCTCATACTGGATGTATCTTAAGCGGTTGTGTCTATGTCATCATTTGCCAATGTAGCAGGAGAAGCCGCAGACAAAACTCCTCAGACACCGAGTTAAAGAAGGAAGGGGTTTATTCGGCCGGGGGCATTGGCAAGACTCCTGTCTGAAGAGCCGAGCTCCCTGAGTGAGTAATTCCTGTCCCTTTTAAGGGCTCACAACTCTACGAGCATGCGCCTGAGAGGGTCGTGATCGATTGAGCAAGCAGGGGGTACGTGACTGGGGGCTGCAGGCACTGGTAATTAGATCGGAGTAAAACAGGATAGGGATTTTCACAGTGCTTTTCTATACAATGTCTGTAATCTATAGATTGCATAACCGATTAGGTCAGGGGTCGGTCTTTAACTACCAGGCCTAGAGTGTGGCCCGGGGCTGTCTGCTTGTGAATTTCATTTCTGCCTTTTAGTTTTTACTTTTTCTTTCTTTGGAGGCAGAAATTGGGCATAAGACAATATGAGGGATGGTCTCTTCCCTTACCAACAATAATTCTTATGCTTCTATAAGTGGGCTACAGGGCCATGTTGCTTTTCCCTTCAAAGTCAGATAGAGATTTTCTTGCCACATTTCTTTCTCCCTAAAACTCGAGCATCAGTCAGTCACCGCAAGCTGAATTGTAAGGTAATATAAAAGAGAGAGGGAAGGGAAGAGGACAAGGGTGGTACCCATAGGGTACCATGTTTAATATTAGATTGGTGCAAAGGTAATTGTGGTTTTTCCATTAAAAGTAATGGCAAAATCACAATTATTTCTGTACCTACCTAATACATGGGTGACTGGATCATTAGAAGCCCGAACTTCATCATCACACAACATAACCATGTAACAAACCTGCACATGTACCCCGTGAATCTACAATAAAATAATTAAATAAATTAAAAAATGACACATGCTCTTTGGTACTCAAACCATCCTTTTCCTGACCCTGAGAATTTGTACTAGCTCAGGCTAAATATAGTAACTATTAAAACCTGTTCCCTGATAGTGCGTTCTTTCCCAGGAGTTGACTTAGTTTTTTTCTAACTATTAAACATCCCCAAAGAAACTTGTCAAGGGTCTGGCATAGTGGCTTATGCCTGCAATCACAGCACTTTGGGAAGCTGAGGCGGGTGAATGGCTTGAGCTCAGGAGTTCGAGACCAGCCTGGCCAACATGGTGAAACCCCGTCTCTCCCCCAAATACAAAAACTTAGCTGTGCATGGTGCTGTGCATATGTGATCCCAACTACTTGGGAGACTGAGGTAGCTGAGGTAGGAGAATCATTTGGGGGGTGTGGGGGTGAGAGGTGGAGCTGAGTAGCTGAGTCTTGCCACTGCACTCCAGCCTGGTTGACAGAGTGAGACTCCGTCGCAAAACAAAAACAAAAAAAAATAAAAATAAAAATAAGAAACTTCTCAAGGAGTCTTGAAAGAATGTCTAAGAATGACAATATTATGATGATCACAATATAGGGTAAAGTATGAACTATGTGTATATCTGTAATGCATATACAAACAGCTTATCATTTATCCTATATATATTTTAACACATATATATTTGAGTATTATTCTGGCTACTTCACATTGAATTCCTATTTATTCTTCATGAAGAAAGGTATGAAATGGTTACAAATTATCCCCATTTTCTGAATGAGGACATTAAGACACTGAAGTTAAGTAATTTTCTCAAGATAAAAGTGCTAATATATGACAGAGCTGAGGTGAGAATACAGGCGTTTTGGCTTCAGAGCTAATGTTCTTTACAGTGGTGATGTTTATATTGTCTCTTTTTTTCTGCTTTTCCTCTTTCTCCATATTCAAATGACAGAGTCACATATATGCAACTATTCATTTACATATGAATAAGTCTAAACTGACAAGGGAAGAGGCATTATTATCCAATGTTGTTTAAATATATTAGCCCAGGGCTGTCTTTTCACTTTGGAAGATTGCTTAGAAGAGATTACACTGAGTAGAAAGTTCAGTCAATCAATGACTTAATTAATTAGTCATGCAGGTATAATATACCCATTCAACATTTGCTGCCATATTTCTTGGGTTGTTCCTTGAAGGAAGAAAAAAAACCAGAAAAATAAAACCTTATTGGTGATTTAAAAGAGCTATTTACTGAACTAGATAAGCAAAGTTTACATAAAGTTAGAGAATAATAAGGTAGTAAATTGTGCTATGCTGTCACTAGTAATAAAAAAAGGGAAATTAAGTTTGAGCCAGGGGCACCAATGAGGAGGTGTCATGAGCTCAATATTTATGGAAGAGTGAAACCTAAAAACCAGAGAAATGGGATCAAGTTTTCTAGAATCCAGTAGAAAAGATAGATTATTAGAAATACAAAAATGTTTTAATCTAAAATAACATGTGTACAAATAGATAAATGGAATGGATCTGGTGGTAACTACTAGGCATTTTTTCATAACACGGAGTGATTCTCATCCCATGCATATATATATTCATTCATTCACTCAGAAATATTGTTGAGTGATAACATTTGTGTAGAGTCCTAACCAGGGCATCGTTTCTGCTGCTGCTATTTGATATCCTATTGTAAGGGTAATTTAAAACTCTTTTTAAGATAGAAATTATATATTATTTTAATTTTCAAGCATAATAGAACTTGCAAATGGGCAGTAACATGAATGAAAGGGAGAACCTTAAATGTAAATACATTCAACCCATGTCTACATAATTGCAAAGAAGTAGCTTGGGAGAAAATAAAATGGTATATATAGATATAAGTGTATCATTTTATACTCTCTGTACACAAGACTTAAAATATTTATTATGATCAGGGTACTTATACTCTAGTTCTTCTGAAAGTTTTTCTCCTAGCAGATTCTGATTATTATTTTTAACTACTTTTACAGCGAGAGTCCAGAGGCCTACATCATTTCAGCTTTAATCTTAAGAAAAAACAAGAAAGCAAATTTCTAGCTTCAGTTCTCTAATTGCACACCAGTTATCAGTTTTAGAGTAATTGAATTTTACCCATCATGTAAATAACTGACATTATGGTGACACAGTCTTACTGTTTGTTGGACCAAAACTAGTCTGCTGCATATACACTGGAGAGGAAAAAAGGTAATCAACATGAAATAATGAAGATGAACTCCAATAGAATAATTAAGGATTATTTCACTATTCAACAGTTGACAGTCTTGATGATAAATATGATATTTGTATTACCATCAAGCTTAATCTTCAAAAGAGGAATGGCAAAATGAGCCATCCTTTCATAAAGATCTAATCTTATATCAGTAATAAATATTGCCAAGGTTAATTAATATATGTTATTATCTAGCCTTCATATACCAAAATTACAATGTAATTATAAAATATTTTTATGAGGATGTCTAAGGACATTTCAAATTGGGAGGAAAAAACAAACATAATTGTGTTCATTCATGCACAGAGCGACTGGAACAGATTGATTTGAACATGAAGGAAAATTACAGAAAAAGTAACAAAAAGCAAACAATGCTCCTCATCTAACAGAAAAAAAACTTTATTTAAAATTAATTAAAGTATAAAAATAACTTATTTCCAAAGAATAAATCACATATTAAACTTAGATCTAAATAACCAAAATGAACATTTTATAAAGGCAAATACAGAGACATTGACTTTCTTCAATTAAGTCCAATGACAAATAATTTATTCAATACCCATTGGGTGCAATTATTGAGCTATGTTCTAGGATAGAAAAACAGAAAGATAAAATTATTTTTGTGAAGAGCTAACAGCATGTTGTGGGAAAGAATTACATGAGCACTATAAAATACTGCACAAGTACAGTAATAGAGATGGTTATAGGGTTGATGAAAATACTAAAAATGTACCTTATTCAAACTTTTGGCAGTGGGCGTAGGTGGCAAAATGGTTGGGAACGCATCCTAGAAAAGTGATTACCAAGCTGAGTATAAAAGAATCAGTCAATGGTACTTGACGATACCTAAGTACTGTAAGAAGGACATTCTAGACAGAGGGTGACATGAGCATAGGCATGAAGAGAAGCAAGCTATGTTTACAATATAATCATGTTGGTGTTTTTACAAAACCAATTTGAATTAGAGAGTAGGGACAGATGTTGGAGAAATAAGAGGCTATATCTGAAAGAATATGTCAAAAGAAATGTATGACTTATTGAAGAGACAATTATTATGTTTAGCCCAACTAGTCCAACAATAACAGAGTGTACTGCAATTTGATTCTGACACTAACTACCTGGAGTTAGCACAGACCCCACAAGTTAAGGGCAACATCCTCCATAAGACCACTGTCACTTCAGATGGGCGCTGCAATTCTCAGAGCAGTCTCCAGACCATCTGAACTTCTGAGCAAATGGCTACAAATTTGAAGGTTTCTGTGATGCCCTAAGGTTTGATAATTTGCTAGAAAGATACAGAACACAGGGAAGTGCTCTGCATATATTACAGATTTACTAAAAAGGGTCCTCATATGCATGAGTTCTGAGAGGGAATGCAGAGCTTCTGAGCTATCTCTTGGAATCAACATATATCACTGGCTGGCACATCAGTGGGTTTTACCAACCAGGAAGTTTCACTGAGCTTCGGTGTACAGGGTTTTATCAAGGCTTCATTACATAGGCATCATTTATTAAATCACTGGGCACCTCCCCACCCCTGGAAGTTAGGCTAGCTCAAAGTTCAAACCCTCTGATGTGGTTAGTCTTTTTCGTGATCAGTCCCCATCCTGAAGTTATTTGAGGGCCTACCACAAGTAATTTCATAGAGTTTAACCATTTATCAATCCTCGTCTCATATTGTTTCATCTGTATAACCTTCTTCTCTCTTTTTCCCTTGGGTTAAATTTCCATTATAATAATCTTCACTAAGTCTAAAAATTAGCTTACTTGATCAAAATTCATATGTTTCATAAACACTTTTATAACATACATACATAATTCAAAACTAAAATAAAAATTAGAAAATGCAGTTGTTTTATATATTTTTATTGTATATTGGGAAGAATACTACTACATATAATGAAATTCAGGCAAGAGTGGCCTGAAATATTCACTTTCATCTTATTGATAGTTTAGAATAAACAAATAAATAAAAGTATGAAAATAGATTGGCCAATTGATTAGAAAAGCAAATTGTATCAATTTTTATTATCTTAAACTTGGTAAATTTCTTTCTTTCTTTTTTTTTTTTTTTCAGAGACAGGGTCTTACTCTGTCACCCAGTCTGGAGAGCAGTGGTGCAATCATGGCTCACTGCAGCCTCGATCTCCTGGGCCCAGGTGACCCTTCTGCCCCAGCCTCCCAAGTAACAGGGACTACAGGTGCATACTGCCATGCCCAGCTAAGTTTTGTTTCTTATTTTTTTACTTTTTACTTTTTTCTAGAAATGAGGTCTCTCTATGTTGCCCAGGCTGGTCACAAACTCCTGGCCTCATGAGATCCTCCTGCCTAGGCCTCTCTAAGTGCTGAGATTATAGATATGAGCCACTGTGTTGGGCATGTTTCTATAAGCTAGTTTTTATTTGGTCTCTAATCTTAATTTGATATAACACTTTAAATTTTATGGATTAAAAAAATTTAATATACAGTAAATTAAAAACATAATATTCTGTTAAAGGGAGAAAATATTTGTTACTCTATCATAAATATTACTTTATTACATACCATATTTCAATGACTAAAAAATACTAAAAATTTCTACAGAAATTTTTGAAATCAATGATAGATTTAAATCAAAGAGATTCTCTAGAGAAGAGAAGTTTTCAAAACTCTGCTCAGTGTGTGGGTATTTGTATCAGAGATCAATTAGAGAAGGATGACTAAGAATGGCATATAACAAAATAGTTATTACTAGGGTTTGTTTATGCAATTGTGGGAGTAGTTAAACAATTCATTTACCAATGTTCCTTCTGTATCTGGTGCAGGGTCTGAAGTGAAGAAGTTAAGAAATATGTGAGGAAACAAATATATAGTATAAAGGAGGGCAAGAACAAGTTTGAACTTGTGAGGATGAATTAGAACCTATGAGTATGAACTAGAACCTATGAGTATGAACTAGAAAGCATAGTGGTCTCTCAGTACCTCCAACTGTCCAACTTCAATGATATGGGTAATCTGCAGACAAAAGCTGGTACTATTTGCCAAGGGCATAGACACATACTTAGACCAGGACTGGGAAGCTGAAGAAGGAAATCTGTCAGATGGTGGAGGAGTTGGAAGCCTCGCTACTGCTTTACACCAACAAGGTGAGTCAGGAAGTCTACAACACTATGCATGAGCTACAATGTGTCTGATATTACACTGACCCTTTGAGCCTTGATCAAGCTGTTGTTTATGTCCACCTTCCAAATTCCACACCTAATTTTCTATAGTGGCCAGCCCTGCCTGAGGAGCATAAAGGGAAGGAAAGTCTGAGTCACATTGTTCTAGCTTAGGTAAATTGACACAGTAAAAAGCTGTCAAGGTGTATCTCTTGCCATCTTGGAAACTATACACATCCTCATTAACCAAACATAAATTCCAAAATCATGCTTCCTCCTAATATGATTCAGTTGTCCCTTTCATACTAACCTCTTCCTAAATAAATTTACAAAATTATTTTATTTTTAGCTGATGCTTATTTCTCTTCAGGATGAGTCACACTTCCTCTTTGACATCCTGTAACCTAAATATTGAGATATAAGATTAACTACTATTAGCACATTTTGTTAGTTGATAAGAGAATAGAAGGAAAGGAAAAATGCTTAAATTATGTGAATACATCCCTTATTGAAATAAAGATGAAACACTCATAACAAATATGGTCCTCATTTAATCATATTAGTCATGAGGCCATAATGAGTGTTTTTCACTGCCTTTCCTGACTACTATTTTATATTCTTCAGCAGTTACCTCAGCTGGTTGTGGTTCCTTGTATGGTTGAATGAGGAAAACCTTTATTCCTAAAGTGTATGGGTTATTAGGCATCCTCACTCTACTGGGTTCATATGATTTCTCATTGACATTAGTTGCGGATATGTAGATATCCATAGGAACCTCAGAAAGCAAAACATTCTCCTTCTTGCACCCCGTTTGTTAGTATTATCCCACTTTCTCCTTTATAATCAGAATCAACTATCCCACGTAATACAGTGATCTCTTCCTTGCGTTTTATTTACTTACATGAATGACCCAAAGAGGTCACAAGATATACTAAATTCCCAATTATTTGGAATCATTGCTGTGTCACTTGGTAAAAGTTGGGTTTGTTTGCTGATCTTGATACATAAAAACACATGTTCACATGTACAAAACAACATTTATTTGTTTTGGTTAACCTGAATTTGATTAACATGAATAATCATGGTAATCATTGTGTTTCAAACACCCTCATTCTCTTGGAACCCTTTTTTACACTCATTTGGCCAAAATACAACCCTGACCCTGATCTATAATAGTAACTTGATAAATACGGCTAAAGAAACAAAATTTTGCTGAATCTTCTGATTTAAATTCATGATCAATAATTTCAGTTGAAACTTCACTACTATTTTACAATCATATTTCTCTAAGTCATCCACTCTCCCAATGTGAAAGATAACTATTTAATTTTTTTCTGACTTCAAATATTCAACATTTTTCTACCTATATAACACTCAACTAATACCCATTTCTTTCCCTTCCATTGCAACAAAATTTCACAACTTTATATATCCTTCATGTATCCATTCTCTCACTTTGTTTCCATTTCTCTATCTCCTTTAAATCCACTCCAGCCAAACTTTTGTCACTGTCATCACATCAAAATACGTTTAGTTGAGTTGTCAAGACCACCAATGATTTCAAGTTGCTGAATATTATGGTCAATTCTCTGTCCTTATCCTGAGGCACAGCAGCATCTGATATAATTCTCAGATTAGGAAAGAAGCCTTTTCTTCCCTTGACCTCCAAGGATTTTATTTAGTTTTGGACCTCATTGACCCCTATATCTTAATTTTCTTTATTTCTCCTCAATTTTTTTTTGTATATAAATCATGAAGTACTCAGGGTATCTATCTTTGAAAACCTTTATTGTTGGCTTACCTTCATTTCAGATGTTTACTTCTATCTCATGTTCCTTGTGTATTTTCAAACCTTGACATAGTACTTACATACAAATTTAAATCTCCAGACAGAATATCCAGAAAAAGACCACATTAAAACAAGTGCTTCTCATTATCGCTGTTACTTGTTCTTTGAGATCAGAGGCCAGTTGTATCACTATATTTTAAGGAGAAAAACTCTACTATGCAAATTAAGAGACCTGCATTCTGGGACCTCCTCTACCCTACATGTAAAAGAGATTACTAAAATCTGTAGATTTAGTCAGATACAAATAGAATTCCTATATTTAAGACGTGTATATTTTTGAGAACTCTCTGTGAATAAAATACAATATTTTCACCAGAATGTGAGCTATAACTTAAAACATTTCTACGGTGTTCATTAGTTTCAGTATAAAAAGTAGATGATGAAGTAACACTTTATGTTATATTATGGAGAAACATCACTATCATTAATGACACAATTTCAGAATAGCTTCTAATAACAAAGAGGTTACACTTCAAAGTGTTTTAAATTATAACCTATCTTGGCCGGGCGCGGTGGCTCACGCCTGTAATCCCAGCACTTTGGGATTGGGAGGCCGAGGTGGGCGGATCACGAGGTCAGGAGATCGAGACCATCCTGGCTAACACGGTGAAACCCCGTCTCTACTAAAAATACGAAAAAATTAGCTGGGGGTTGGTGGCGGGCGCCTGTAGTCCCAGCTACTCTGGAGGCTGAGGAGGGAGAATGGCGTGAACCTGGGAGGCGGAGCTTGCGGTGAGCCGAGATCGTGCCACTGCACTCCAGCCTGGGCGACAGAGCAAGACTCCATCTCAAAAAAAAAAAAAAAAAAGAAAAGAAAACAAAAAATTATAACCTATCTTTTTGCCTAACACAAAATTTGTGAAGCAGTAGAGACACTCTTCCTAACTTAGCAATGAAAAAGTTCACAAAACTTCATTGACATTGTCAATATGTGTCTGGTTAAACATGGCCATAGTATCTGCCATTAGGAGTTTGGATGTGGGAAGTAGTGTCGTGGAACCTGCTTGTACCAGCTCACATAAGCAGATTTTTCTCGTTGCTTTCCAACTCTGTGTTCAGTGGCATAATACTGGTAGCTCAAATTCTGCCATCATGAGAATATTTACACCACAGAAACTGGTGTATATTGCAGACAGGGATTTTTTTTCATAAGAGATAATTTACAAGCATACCACTGAGTGTCCTCTCTTCTTGAATTGTGACGGATTCTGAGATTGCTTTGACCAGTTGATTTTGGCAGAAGTTATACCGTACCAGTTTCCTGGCCAGTTCTTCAGAGAGTTCAGTTCTTCAAATCTCCAGTTCTTCAGAGTTCTTCAGTTCTTCACTTCTTGCCTCTTAGAATATTTGCTCTTAGAAAATGCCCACACAATCAATGAAGAGGGTCACTCACATTGATGAGAACTGACTCCTCGCTAATAGTAGCCTTAACTTGCCAGCCAACTTGAATTGCATCCTTCAGTCATAGTTGACCCATTCTAGATGACAACACATTGAATTAGCTGCCCTCACCAAGCCCAGCCAAAATGGAATATTTGTGAGCAAAAGAATTATTACTTTATTTTTAAGCCACTAGGTTTTAGGGTAATTTATAATGATACAATAGATAGCTGAAACAAACACAGCTTGAAAGATAGGCAAACTAGAACTGAAACTCAGTTTTACTAATACCTTATTCAAAATTCTTTCAACATTATCATTTTTCTTCCTCCTCCCCCACCAGTTGTAGTAGAGGAAAATGAAAGAATAGATATCCTATCCTTAAGAATGTAGGAAGAGAAAAATATGACTAGTGATTCAATTACTTCATTCTAACAGTTTGTCACAAATATTTTTAAAGTCACTATTGTGGAACTGTTGGAATTCTGAGTCCTGTTTTAGAAATGTTTAATAATTGACTTTCTTTTCTGATTAGAAACTTGTATGTAATGCACAAAACATTTGGAAGCCAAGTCATTGGTCTTGTTATGTGCTTAGAATTGGTGTTTATTTTGTTGATTTGCTAACTACCACAGATACCATGAGTAATAACATTAGTAGAATTGTCAAGAAACTGGATATATGATCACTTCAACTCAATTATAGTAACATAAAATATTAATTGTAGGGAAATGTTGGTTATCTTTCTTTCTTATACATCTGGAAACATAATTTATAGGTGTTTCAAATGCAGTAAAATGTATAGAATCATATTGTTAATTGGTAACTTAAAGTATGATTATAGATATTTCAAGGATTATATTCAATTACTTAATAACATGGTGTTTGTGAGTATAAAATAAAACCACCAATCAAAATATTTAATTTTCAACTGTACTGATTTGAATATTGATTACCTGTCACCATAATTATTGTTGTGTCATCCTACCTTTTCCTGTCTTCTTCTAGTCATATTACTTCAAGAAATGTACTGCTAACGTGAGGTTCTATTTAACATTTACTATTTTTAATGCTCTAAAGAATAAATCCTAAATCTCTTGAATTTCATGCAAATCCTGCATGTTCAGATCTTAAAATTTTATTCTACTTATTCTACTTCTTACAGACCAGACTTTTACCTCTTCTTCTAATATTTTTCATCACTAAACCATAGACCATATTGACCCTTCTCTTTGAAAGCTCCTTCCCTCCATCTATATAGGCTGAATTGCAAGTGAAACATTAAGCCTCAGTTCAAAAAGCATGTATGAAATATTCTGAACTTCCCACATCTGTAAGTAAGGGCTCATGTTCCTACATTCACACCTTTCTGCATATTATAGCACCTTGTCTGTGTTAATATTTATTTCTATAAAAACACATTTGTAGTGATAATAATTCTCCAGTTTTCAATCTCATCTTTTTTTCATTATTAGTGATTTCTAAGTTTTAATTTAGTCCAGAGCTGCATAGACAGAAAAGACACTTCTTATTCCTTTTGTAGCTATGTATGGTTGGGTAATAAAGTTCTTGACAATTATTTTCAGGATGAGTCTTGCCTTTAAAACCATAAACCTTTGGCGTTTCTTTTTAATTTTTTCTCCTTTCTGTGGTCTGGGACTTGGATGTGGTGCTGGTGAACCAAGTTTGAATGTGCAGATAACGACAGTAGTTGAAGTATAGGAGAAGCCAAAAACAGGGGCCATGAACCTGGATGATCAAGTGGAGGTCAGAGGCCTATTAACACTGGACCACCAATCTACCTCATTTTTATATAAGTGAGAAATACATGACTTGGCAGCATCCTAGACTACATATCTCCAACTAATACACTACTGTACAAGACTTTACACTGACTGTAGAATTTGTGCAGAATTGTAAAGTTGTGAAGCCACCATTTTCTCTATCTTTCCTATATCCGGAACAGGGCCTTAAAAACACTAGGCATTCAAATATTTTGTTAATTACATTGCATTGAAAAGTAATGATATTTTAAAATTTCAAATTGTAAGCTTTTGTTCATTAAATTGATTTTTTTTTTTTTTTTTTTTTTTGACGGAGTCTTGCTCTGTCTCCCAGGCTGGAGTGTAGTGGCATGATCTTGGCTCACTGCAAGCTCCACCTCCCGGGTTCATGCCATTCTCCTGCCTCAGCCTCCCAAGTAGCTGGGACTACAGGCGCCTGCCGCTACGCCCGGCTAATTTTTTGTATTTTTTAGTAGAGACGGGGTTTCACTGTGTTAGCCAGGATGGTCTCGATCTCCTGACCTCGTGATCCACCCACCTCGGCGTCTCAAAGTGCTGGGATTACAAGCGTGAGCCACCGCGCCCGGCCCATTAAGTTGATTTTTTAAAGTCAACATTAGTTTATCTTAGAATTGCCTATTAAAATAATTAGAGGATCACTATTCATCACACTAAAAACAGTGTATTTTAGAGTTGGAATATATGTGTGGAAACTAAACACTGGCTACAAGGATGAAAAGATTAGAGAAGAAAGACTTCATGAAGTATCAGTGCCTCATTTATAGTAATGCTATGTGCATAAATGAGCCTCTTAGAAATGATCCACAAAGTAAATGATATTTCAATAGTAAATATCACAAAGACGAAAGGAAACTTAAATCTAATTCAGAATTATTCCATAAAGGTCAATGGAAAGTGGATAGGTGGAAAAATAACATCAAATGATAGAAATTATCAATTAATGCCCTCATCAGGAAGGTTGATCAAAATCATTTCCCTACTGTATTTTTTTCTTAACCCAACTTTTCAGTTAAGAATTGCTGAGTAGTATTAAAGAGAGAAGTCTTTGCCTTCAGCAAATTTCTAAATTGAAAAAACTAAATCATTTTGTCTTAATTCACTGCTGCAAAGAAGAACTAGGACATAAAACCACCAACCAAACAACCAAGCAACAAAAACAAACACAACAAAAAGTTAAGATATTGCTATAATCCCTCTGGCATAGGTAAAATCTCTCTCCTCACATGGCTACTGTCCTCTTGTAATCAGAAGGATAGAAGTCTTACTAAAAACTACCTCTATGTGGTTTTATTATTAAACATATTTCTGAGTCAAGCCCTTGCAGCAACAGTAAAAGCTAGAGAAAATATGCAATTTAAACAAAAACTTCATATGTATTGTAGTGGACCATTGACATTACGAACCTATGTAAAAACTCCTGAACCAAAAGAATTTACCATGGTATAATGGAATTTTGCATTTCCCTTTGGTTGTTTTATACTCTGAATTAAGTATAAATAATTGATGACTTTACTGTATCTAGTTAAGGAATTCCAGAGAGCATATTGGTCTCTATAATTTTTGGTATGTTTCAGTAACTGGCCTCATGACATGTCATAGAAGTTACTATTGCCCCTCCACACTACAAAGTTCCTTTTATAATAAGGAGTGATTATAAGTTGATATGGCTTAATATTTTGATGGTTTGTACACTTCTGAATGGCCTGACAAGAAGTATGGTGGGGGTTACTTTGCATAAGAACAGTGAAGAGCTCATCTGCACAGACAATAGTGTTTGAACACAGGGAATTAATATGAGGAAATTATCTCAAAGGTAAAAAGAATGTCGATCTAGTATATAATGAAATAAAAATTTAGAAGGAAGTAGAATTGTTTCTTTTTAAAATATTACTAGAACATAACAGTAGGGTTTAAATGTGTCAGGGGTAAAGCACAGCAAAAAAGGGATCTTCCCAAACATTAGCATCTTTAAGAAGGCCAACCAGAGAAACCACTCTTTTAACTCACAATAACACTGGTGTCTTGACATCAGAGAGCTCAATAATAAATTACCATAAAGACCAAATTTGAGAAGTAATTTGTAAGAAGTGAAAGCTAACAGTATTATGCCAGTTCATTTGAGAAATACATAGGGCCTTATGAATAACACACAAATACCTGTGGGAAGAGAGCCTAGGGTCTTAATGACAACAAATCCATTATATGAAATTAAAATGAAAATGCTATTTTGCCATTAAAATGCTAAAATACAGTCTTAAACATATAAGAAATGGGTATTCCTACATAGTGTTGACAGGAATATAAATTTTATAACTTTGTAGAAAGTTATTACCCTGTTTGTATAAAAATGTTGGAAATATTCTTGTAGTAATTCCACTGAAGGAAGTATATTCTAAGGGAACAGTCACACAACAACAAAGATCTCTGTACAAAGACATTTACAAAAGTATTAATAGAGAAAACACTTTTAAAAAATTACTCTATATAAGGATATTGGTTAATTTTGGTTGGTGTATTTTTATAATATACACAGCCATTATGAATTAGGTTTATTTTCAGTAGTAGTTATTGATGTGGAAAGTATACAATATTAAATAGGAAAAGCAAATTTCTTGGATATGGAGCAATGATAATGATCCCTTTTGGGAAGAAAATGAATCAAGGTTCTTACTCCTTACCTTGTGAATGTTGGTGTTGTTGAATATTTGACATTCATTATAGAATCCCAAGGGAAGACATTTGGCTGGCTAGGATATCAAGGCTCTCTTGAGAAGGAAATTATTAGAATGGAATGCACTGTGAATTGATTCCTCCGGTCTTCATTGTCACAGAACATGGCTTGTTCTTGAAAAAGCAAGTCCTAGCCTAGAATATTTCTAAAAACAACACTCCAAGACTACAAAGGCATGTTTGAAAAATGTGTGTGTGTGTGTGTGTGTGTGTGTGTGTGTGTGTATTAAGGTACATTCAAATCCTATTACTTTGCAAAAAATTTGGTGGGATCAGATATCCTGGTTTAAGATAACACTGGGGAGAAATGAACTGTTTTGGTCTAAGAAACTAATGCTGATACTCTAGCAGCAAAGCCCGTTGATCATACCAACAGATGAAAGGGAAAATCTTATAACAATAATCTTTTTGCAATAATAACACTTTGAACTAGAAAAAGCAGTAATGGAAGCAGAGAATGAAGCCTGATTGTTCTCTGATCATATTTTCAAGATTTATCAGCTGTACCTAATAAAGCCACTAACTCTTCGGATTCATGTTTTGTTTGTTTGCATTTTAACTTGTCAATGGAGGAGACATCTTACAAGACAGATTCTTCACAATAGGTAAAACAGGAGAATAGAGATATGGTATTAAACAAAGATGTGACTATATTTTTAAACATGTGTTATATGTGCCTCAACACTTACACAGAAAGACAACGGCATATTTGCATTACAGAACTTCGTATTGACTCTCTGGAGAATAACTATTGTGAGATAAGACCAAACACAGGAGACTGGCTTAGGAGGCTTCCACAGTAGTTATACCTAGTAGTAGAGAGCAAAGACCTGACCTTGAGAAGATAAAATAGAGATCAAAATTAGGGTACTTTAGGAATAGATTATTCATTACATATAGATTAAAGATAGGCCGGGCACGGTAACTCACATCTGTAATCCCAGCACTTTGGGATGCCAAGGTGGGCGGATCACCTGAGGTCAGGAGTTTGAGACCAGCCTGGCCAACATGATGAAACTCTGTCTCTACTAAAAATACAAAAATTAGCTGGGCCTGGTGGCAGGTGCCTGTAATCCCAGCTACTCGGGAGGCTGAGGCAGGAGAATCGCTTGAAACCAGGAGGCAGAGGTTGCAGTTAGCCAGCCACTGCGCTCCAGCCTGGGGGACAAGAGCGAGACTTCATCTCAAAAAAAAACCAAAAATTACATAAAAATAAATAAATAAAGATAATTAAACATATAACTCAACTTTCTAGGTTTGAAAAATAGATGATAATAGCACAAACTCAGAAAATACAGTATTGTTTAAGCATAGACACAATTGACTCTGTTTTTGGTATATTCAATGTAATGTACCTGTAGGGCATGTGGGTGGAGATGTCAAAGAAAGTAAATTCATGATTATCTCAGCTTCATGTTTTGTCCTAAAGTTCTGATCTTGATTAAGAAAATCTCAACCTCAAGTTATGTTTGTAAGTTCTGCTCTTGAACTAACAGTTTTGGGATTTCATGTATACAAAGTCATAGCTACCAGGAGAGTAAATGAATTTGTGAAGTGTCAAGAGTGGTGGGTCTGAGGAATATTGTAAAATGCAGAATGTGGAAAACGAGATAAATGTGCTCATAAAAAAAAAGTAAAAGTAAGAATTATGAAACTCAGAAATAAATGGAATGGTGTTTCAATAACATCAAATGAAGTGATGTCCTTTAGGTTTGGGAATTAGGAACTGCCTAATAACCTTCATAACGATAGTGCTTTTAGCTGAGTGAGCCAGGGAGCAGGAGCCAGGTTGCAGTGGGTTGAATGGTGAATGTGAGGTTTGAAAGTGGACAAAGAGAGACAAAGCTAGTCTTTGAGAATTTTGGAGAAGAAATGGAAAAAAGTAACTTTAAAGTAGCTAAAAGAAAAAAAGGTCTGTGCTAGCATATCAAAGTCATTTTTATCTTCTGCCTAAAGATTCTCCTTTAAAGTATATTTAATAGTCTGGATGTTGGTAAAAGTTGAAACATGGCTAGAATTACATTTTGTGTTTAAAAATCAGTGTTTGATAGGATTCTTTTAATCCTGTGATTCTTACTTATGGTTAAAATATACGTATTTCCTATGTTACATATATTCAATTGCATCAGAAGCATAGCATCTTAAAGGGTTTTGGAGGATGTATGGGCAGCAAATGGATTTCTCAATATCTGAATCATTCCTTTAATATCTGATATTACATAAAGTTTCTTTCAGTCAGAATTGATATTGACAATATTTGACCCCAAGGCAGCATCGGTATTGACTCTCAGAAACAGGCACTAACCCATAGGCACATGGAAAGGGCACATGGAAATGACACATGGGAAGTGACCAATTCTGACTGGACGACAGACAAAAACAACCAGCTCAGTCCATAATGTCTCAAAAGGGGACTGCTATAAGGAGGGAGGGGAACATTTGTTTTAGATAATTTAAAAACAATATTAAAGTGGAATAAAAGTGAATATATGTTTTATTAACACCATGTGCCAACAATTCTAAACAATGTCTGTGATAAAATATTCCTTTTCTTTCTGGCTGGACTGCTTCAAATTCACCATTTAGCCACTGTACAGGCATGTTTTGAGTAATCATCCCTGTTAACTGATAAATGCAAAGTGTTTTAAAGCACCCACTAGGTTTCTGCCCTCTCCCTGGCTGTATTTGTGTCTGAAAGATTACATGTGTCCATATATACTAAAAAGAATGTAATTATAGTACATCATTGGCCCATTTCAGGTTTCCTGAAATTAAGGAAAAGGGTAGTGGATAATTCTTGCATGTATACTTGGTTAAAATACCCGAAACTTTACATATCTTTATTCTAACGATGCCTATTTTAGACACTCAATATATCAAAATTGAGAAAACTGAGTGACCTGCCAGAAGATATACAACCACTAACTGGCAAAGTTAATACTTGACTCCAAAATTTGTTTCCTTTCTCCTGTAGCAAGTTCTTAAAATTTTATGCCCAAGTTTTCCTAATTGCAAAAATTTTCAAGCTGCCAATTTAACACATGGGGATAATGTAAATTACTTTTTTTTCCCTTATGGAACAAATATGAAGAGAAATAGAATATCACAAATATAGTAAGATTAAATTAAACAAATCATGCTGCATGGAATGAGTTTACATGAACACATTTAGTGTTCCAGTGATCACTTTTAGTTAGAAACTTTGCTTGGAGGTGAGGGAACTGAGGCTGTAAGACACGGGCTTCGTATGATCAGTCAGCTCTCTCTTGTAACACTTGAGCTCTTTCGCAGCATCATATTGCCACTCTGAATAAGATGGGAGAAAAAAATTTTCAAAACCAAAAAATATGAGGGAAAAGGTATGAATAGCACTCATATCAAGGGGAAATACCAAATGCATTGAATTTGTCATGCAATTTCTTCTAAATAACAGTACACGTCACAAATGACATTCTAAGTGATATCCTAAAAACTATAATGGCTGCAAAAGTCTTTACAGTGTACAGCATCCGAGTACAACATTTTAAACCAATTATTTCATTAACTGCATTGCTATTATGTGTAGGACAGATTTTCTTAGGTGAGTGAATAGAGATGCAGATCAGTTTGGGAAATAATAGAGGCAAGGTATTAATAAGACCTTTATGTACCAGTAGTTCTGAAAGTGTTAGCAAACTAAAAGGCAAATTAGAAACTGAAGGTGATGTCAGATTACCATATGAATTAAAAACAAAGAATCTAGAAGCTTTTAATATTACCATATTACCTGTCAAGGCCAAATGGGAAGCTAAGATTCAGTTTATTTTCATATAAATTTTAAAACGTTAAATAATATTCTGACCTTTCCAGTTTTACCGTATGGAGATTACAGAGGGTGTAGTTGTAAGGTATAATTTACATGGTCTTGTCTATTTATACTTAAATGGTACATGCAAGATAATTTTTACAGGCACTAATGCACACAGAAAAGGTTTCCAGGCAATTTTCAATGCTTGCTATAAAGCATAAATACTTAATAAAGAACTATTTTCTTTCAGATTAATGTTCCTTCTAAACAGAGATAATTTTTCTTGCAATATATATGTACTTGGGTTTAACATGTTAAGGAAAATGAGATCAACATTAATTTGGTTTTTTTTTTGACAAATTGAGCAGCTATTATATAAAGTATTAATTCTGATAAAGCCAGTGACTACCAGTGACCAAAAGGAGAACCCATGTTGTTATAAAAAAAAATTAGCTTTTATCATTTGAGAAATGCTCTGTTTATAAGAATTGATAGATGGTTTATTATATAGTAAGTAAAATGGATAAGATCATTTAAAGTAACAAGTGTATTGAAGAACAGGGAGATAAAAAATTTCAAAGTAGAGAATTCATTTTCTAATGTTGATAATAGACACACTATTATCATTCATTTTCACAAAACTCAACTGATACAGTTCAAATTTAAGAATTGCTCTATTTATTAAAAATATTATCTGTAAATGAATTCTTCTGTTTTTCTTTGAACATATTCAATGACATCACAATAAAGGAAAGAAGAGATGACATGTATTTTCAATGTATGAATAATGTTTATGTTATACACTTACACATGCACAGAGACACACTCGTTCATGCATACCTATATATACACCACACCACAGAGCACACAGGTTATAAATATACACTATAACAGAGAATTTTCAGATTACAGGTGAAATTATCTTACTATATTTGTATGTTTTCTATAAAACTAATATAGTAATTTATTATTTGGAAAATACTATTCATAAGTTACTCAATCAGAAAAGCTTCCATTTAGAGCCAAGAAAAAATATGTTTGTGTTGGAATTAACTTGCAAGTTCAACATGTGGGGGCTGAAATCTCAATTTCTTCACATTCTTAGCTATGTGACAAGGAACAAATTTAACAACAATATATCCTCTGCTCATTCTTGAGAAAACTATGAATAATATTTGAAATATTCAAATATTAAAAATAACATGTAAACTTCACAACATAAATTCTAATATATGGTAAGTACTTCAAGTGATTTTTTAATTTTATCTTATTATTTTGAGTTACATTTGATAATTACTTACATTCTGCTTTTCTCTTTAATCAACTGTTTTCAATATGAAGAGCTATTATTTCACAAATACTGACCTTTACTAAATGTTTTGGAAAAATCATTCTTCTATACTTTCATAAATTATTCTTTTGGTTTATTAAATCATGGCTCACAATGAGTATTTTAGGATGTGACTCTTTGGGAAGAAATATTTTAGAAAACGTTTATAAAATTTTTTAAGGGAGAAATTTTCTGCCCAAACTGGGTTAAAATCTCAGATCAAAATCCAAAAAAAAAAAAAGAAATCCAAATCATACCTTTTTATCCCCCTATTCTTTTGTAATACCAATTAGGTAATAAGCATTTTGACAAAAGCCTATGTAAACCATCTGATCTTTAAAATTTTGTTGAATCATATTCCTTACTCTGCCATTTTTAAATTACAATTAACAGCAACATCTTTTGAAGTTTTCAAGTGAATAGAGTTTATAAAGCTCTCACAATTCAGTTTTTAATACATTCAAGCATCTTACATAGTATCGAATATTCTGAATTTTTATTTTAAAAAATACCTTAGCTGTAAAGTAAGTTGAAATATATTTTCTTCTGAAAATAATTTACCTTATAATAATATAGGTAATAATAAAGTTACGTGGACTGAGAACCAAAACAAGACAAGAATCCAAAAGATGTAATAGTGCCAATTCATAGAAAAATGTGCAATAAGTGAAAACATCATAGGTCATAATATACTTTTTAAAAGCACTGAACTATATAATCCTACTATTATTTGGATGGTTATATTTGTTTATGCTCAGAGCATGATTAAAGAGTCCATGTTTACCACAAATACCCAGGCATTTTCCAGTTACTAAAATTACTAGCAATGAACATTCTGAAAAAATATTCTCATCTAACTTCTCCAAGCAGCCTTTAAATCCTCTGGCAATGAGGATCTATTATCAGCCACAGCATCAATTTTTATACATCCTCTAGCCATTTCTTAGGATTAGCCCAAGAACCATTTTCAGATGACCCTCCTGAACTTCCAGATCATGACATTAAAAAACAGTGACAGTTAGCCCGAGGGTTGCAGCTACAGTTTCCTTCCTTCTCTGAATGTTAAAGCTGTGAAGTCAGCTCCAGGGAAGGGACACATAACTTACACGTAACTGCCATATTTCCGCTGTCTAAAATTATTTCTGGTGAGAAGTGATCCTTCTAGATCAACAGTCAATTTTTTCCTATTTAGGAAGACTCTCCAAAGCAGGTGGAATATGTAATAAGGGTTATTTGCCTCAAAATATAGAAAAAATATGCTGCCTTTAAAACAACATTTTTAGTTAGGAGATGACAAACAGAAGTAGGAAGAGAATAAACATATTAAGGCTCAGTAGCAGAGGGAGATATATATTTTATTAAAATCACCTGTGTATAAAGATCGTTTCTATCCTAACTGCCTTCTGCTTCCAACAAAAGAATCACTTTTTATCAATGTCCCCCAGTCATTATTTTGCATATACAAAATAAAGCAAACACAACAAGCAAAACACACACACACACAGACACACACACGAACACTAAAATAATATGAAAACATACGAGAGTGTCCATCCTAATTTTAGGGAATGTAGTTATATTCAGGAGATAGAGCCAGTATCTTACTTGTTTTGCTGGAAATACATATAGATATCATCTAAAGAGAAATATATATTTGTCAGAATTAGGAAAATTATTTTGCACTTTACAACCATGTTAAAATAATTGATTTGTATCAAATCATACATATAATGACACTACTTTAGGTTTTTACAAATAGTTTTGCATTGTGGGTGAGGATTATAATATGGTAGGATTTGTTATATTGTTCATACTAGTTTATACCTATGTTCAAGAATAAAAATTGTAACAAGAGAATGCAATTTTATTTACAGCATATATGTCCTTGTGCATTGCAAGTTTATATTAAACCACTACATACAATTGTTTATAGTGAAATAGTTGCCAATAACTAGATTTTAAAATATAGAAGCAATGATACAAAGTGTATGCTGAGAAATCACAAGATGGACACTTTCCAAACTCATGAAGAGGTTCCAAAGAGATGCTATCAGTGTTAAGCCTCAGAGCTGTTTGATGAAGCAAACACATATTTTATCTTATTTTAAAACTTCAGGCCAGGCGTGGTGGCTCATTCCTGTAATCCCAGCACTTTGGGAGGCCAAGCTGGGTGGATTACCTGAGGTCAGGAGTTTGAGACCAGCCTGGCCAATATGGTGAAACCCCGTCTCTACTAAAAATACAAAAATTACCCGGGTGTGGTGGTGCATGCCTGTAATCCCAGCTGCTCAGGAGGCTGAGGCAGGAGAATCACTTGAACCCAGGAGGTGGAGGTTGCAGGAAGGGAGATCATGCCACTGCACTCCAGCTTGAGCGACAGAGTGAGAGTCCATCTCTAAAACAAAACAAAACAAAAACTTCATACATGACATTGTTATATAAATGTGTTAGAGTAGATTAAAATGTGTTATAGCAGTATGTATAATTATTTGTTGGCACGACTGAAACTCACTCCTACACTAGCATTAATCATTAATACATTTTCCTCCTCTCTACATTGCCTAGGGTAGATGCAGACTGCGGGAGAATCTCACACAAATAGCCTGCAGACTGTTAAAGATGATAATTCAGTTTCACTAACTTCCACTTGGTCCTCAGTAATCATCCCTTAGTATCCTGTTGCATTAATCTAATCAGCTTTCTTGAGTAATATCTGCAATGACTTTTTCAAATTTTGTCCATTTTGAACACTTGGCATTTCATATTTCACTGAGAAGGTAAAAGACATAAAGCAAAAATTATTTCCAATTTCTGGCACACATTATCCAAATCTATCTCTGCAGTACCCATCATCTTTAATTTCATATACATTTTAGTCAAGATTGTGTTCCTCCTCTTATCAAGGCAATCTTTTCCTTTGTGAGCTGAATCCCATCTTTTCCCCTTTCACTTCCCCCAGTTTCTCTAGCCTTGATTAGCCCATATTTCTATGACATTATCTCTGCCTTTAAATTTTATTATTTTCATCTTCATTCATATATGATAAAGTGACTTCTAAAAATTAATACTCCCACCTAAAATTGAGATTTCACCATCCAACAGCCATTTTAACTCTTTAATTCACCTCATTTCTACGTGTGATATATGCAGACTGTTTTGCCTGTTTCCACTTCCCCATCTCTCATCAACACTCTCAATCCACTCTAGTCTGGAATGTACCGCTCCCCACTGCTGAAATATCTTCAGGTCAGTTTAACAAGACGTTCCACCCAGTGAAAAAGATTTAGTGTTCACGGTATTGAATTTAGTATACAAGATTAGCAATAACTCATTAGAATAGATCTTTGTTAGTCTTCCTTATTTCTAATCGAGAAACGCTTTAAATAAAAACTATATAATATGATGAACATCCAGAATACAAAACAGGCTGGGCGTGATGGTTCAACCCTGTAATCCCAGCACTTTGCGAGACTGAGGCAGGTGGATCACTTGAGCTCAGCAATTCGAGAACAGCCTGGGCAACATGGCGAAACCCTGTCTCTACCAAAAATACACAAAATTAGCTGGGCATGCTGGCATGCACCCAAGATCCCAGCTACTCAGGAAGCAGAGGTGGGAGGATTGCTTGAACCCAGGAGGCATAGGTTGCAATGAGCTGAGACCGCGCCACTGCACTCCAGCCTAGGTGACAGAGTGAAACCCCCCTCCAAAAAAAAAAAAAAAAACCATAAAAACAAACAAAACAAAACAGAAGCAGCTATCAAATGTTTTCAGTTAATTGCTTGATGTCTTTAGTCCCCCCAAAGTAGCAGAATATAACCTAATTTTCCTTGGCTCTAAATGGCTGCAAATGAATTTAAAAGCATAGCATGCATTTTTTTTCTAAAGGAAATGCTAATTTTTAGACTTATGTTTCTGATTAGGATTTGTAGTAAGAGAAATAAGAAGCCACGATCTCCTAAATGTAAAGAGAATTACCTAGAAATGGAGTTTTGCTTGCTAACTCATGGACTGAAGCCATCCCCTGTTTGAAGGCTGCAGGAAAGGATAGGGAAAATGTAAAGGAGGTATTAGTTTTGAGGGTGGGAATGGAGTGAGGCTTTAGAACTGAGAGCCAGGAAGAAGGAAGTCTACATGTGAATGGGGGTACCAGCCAGGAGAGTCAGTTCTCCTGTGGAGAAAAGTTCCCAGGCATCACACAGGATCCTATAGCTTAAGCCTAGAAAATTTTCTTCAGTGCTTTGCAATGTCAAAGTCAAAGTAAACTAATCGCTACTACTTCCTGTGTTTTAGCTTCATCTTGAGATTTCCCTGGCCGTTCAAAGCAAAACTTTGCATTCTGGAATACCGTTTTCATGAAGGCTATCTGAGATAGAGTGTGACAAGAAGAATGGAAGCCTGATGTATTCTAATCTCTTTCTGCTTTCACATAAGTCAGGACAATAGCTCCCTACAAGGAGTTTTGTGAGGAGTCCCTGGTGGGAGGAAGAAGCAGTGAAGAAAGTCCGATCTCTATAAACACAGGACAGAAAATAAAACCAAATTCTGTAAGTTAGCTGGGATCATCCTATCAGAAGGAAAAAGTAAACAGAAACATTTGAGTTACACATAATTTATACCTGTCTTCTTCGTGATTACCCATTAAAAATTTATTTCTGTATCTCTGGCACTTCTTCCCAGACGCCTCCTTTTTATTTGCGTTCATTAACCAAAACTTCAAATGTTATGAGTTTTTCAGTCTTTATCTGACATTTTTTGCTTCCACATTAGTTAATCACCAAGTCCTATGAATTATATTTGAAATATATTCTTAATACAAAATCTCTCTGTCTTCATGTCTGCACCGTAGTCTAAGCTACTCTGATTTTTTGCTTTGTCTTTTGCAATAGCTTTCATATTCACCCTTGGCTACTTCCAGATGATTCTCTACAAAGCATCCAGACATTCCTTTTACTACATGAGTTTGGTCTGTTGTTGTTGCCTAGCATTAAATACTTCTGTGGTTTCTTTGCTTTTAGAATAAATATCCTAAGTTCTTATGATGACAAAAAAAGTCATGTCTAAATTTCTGACCCCATCATACATCAACTCTACACTCCTCCTTTCTCATATGCTCTGAACACAACCACAATCTTCGAATTTTCTCGTATATGCTAAGCTCCCATAGATCTCACTTATTTCCTTTTTTCTTTTTATATCTTTGCCACACAAGAAGCCTTAGCCCTTAACAATCACTTTCTTTCAACTTAGATAATTACTATATTCTTTATAATTGATCCTAATGTCAGATGTTTGTGGATACCACCTTCTTTGAACTCCAAACCTAAATTATATCTTTTTGGTGTGTGTGTGTGTGTGTATTAAAGTATACTCATTTTCATGGATTTTTCCATATAAGTATGTGTACAATTATTTTATTATTATTTTTAATGTCTATCTTCCCTTATGCGACTAAAACATCATTTTGGAAAAGGACTATGTCCATCTGAATTCAATTTTGTGTCTTCAAGCACCTACATTACAGCATTCTATTCTCTCTTTTTCTCTCTTTACTACCCTTTTTTCCCTCCTCCCAAGATGTTTTTCTTTCCTCCCCAACAATATCCTTTAGATATAAATAAATATATGTTACAAAATGAGAGTTGAGGTAGGTAATGAATTAGAGTCTGAGAATAAATACAATCAATATAAAAACAGTGGGAATGGACAAATGAGCCATGAGAAGAAAGGGTGTGATTAAAATAAAAGAGAAATACAGGTGTAGAAGAGAGAGGTTAGAGAAAAATGTCATTTAAAAACAAACAATTGTTTTAGGGAAATTAAAATTTTGAAAAAAAAGTCATAGGCCAAATCTTCCTCTTCATTTCCATACATTATACAAAAAAGATAATTATTGAAATATTACTTACAATTCCACTACTCAAACACAACAGTTGCTTTCAGATCTTCATTATATTCATTCCCACAGGCATAGAGCATCTAATAATCATTTTAGTAGGGGAATACTACTACTCATTAATTAGTGGGCTACAATTTACTAACTGTCCTAACTACATTTCTTTTAATTTCCCCTCTTCAAAATAAGTTTGCAGTAATGTATAGCTTAATGAACATATATTTTTCTAAGTGTTTAATAGTTTTTTAGCTTAATATTCAAATAAATATATTATTGAATTTAAAGGTATAAACATTATCATGGATCTAAATATACACCTCTAAAATGTTAACCTTTTAAAAACCATTTTAAAAATTAGTAATACACATGCAAGATATGTGGCACAAGAGTATATCAAACTTCATAAAGTACATCTTTCCTTTCTTCCTTCCTTCCTTCTTTCCTTCCATTCATTTTCCCTCCCTCCTGGCAACTATTTCTTTTTTTTTCTTTTGTTACCTGCTATCATTGTTGACAGTCTGCAGAGGAATCCTAGCCTATTTGAAATTAGTTTTCCAAAAGGCAAAATTGCTGTTTGAGAAGATAACATTCAAAATGACTCCCGTGAATCAGATAGTCTATTGTGAGGCAGGCTGAATTATGCATTGAGTTAACACACATTGAATATTATCATTTCGACAATATTTTCTGTCCAGAACTTTCTCCTCTTTCTTGCTTATTTTACCCCATCTTTACTCCTAGTCTTATTTCTTTTTCTTACCTCATTGTATGTGTGTGTGTGTTTTTCCCCCGATTATCCTCCTAAAGAGAGACCTAAAACACGGATAATATATTTTAATTGTCTTGTTGATGTTTAATTATAAGGAAGAGCTTCATCAGTATAGCAAACTCATTCTGTATTTTAGAACAGATTAATTTTTAGCAGAAATATTCTTAAGAAAGACCTTGTATTGTTAGTGCTTTAATTTTCTTTAAACCTAATATTCTTCCCTTATTTGTTATGTAATGGAGCTTCTAAAATACTGGCAATATCTGTTCATTTTGCCTTGAGCTAGCATGAGTTTTTTTTTCTTAAGAAAGTGCAGTTGCTAAGAAGAGTTAATGGACAATTCAGCAGCAATTTTGTTTCAGCAAAAGTAAAGATAAAAGGAATACATGAAGAATACAAACCGTAGAAAATAACAGGGAAGTGGTTACAATATATATTGAAATGCTCAGAATCTAAAACAGAGACAATGTAGACTTAGAGAGACATGCAGTCCCAACTTAAGTATGTATTTAAAAAAAAATTTCTAGAGTATTTCCTAGGTACTTACAGAGACTGCAGTTGCATTTTAACTGATCAGCTGAAAAACTAAAAATTCTGAGATTATGAGAATCAGAAAAAAATTTTTTTAACCTTTCAGCATTATTCTTACTCTGCTAAATTAAACAATGTGGATAATTTGAGAATATTATAGATAAATAAATAAATATATGTAGAGATAGTGAAAAAGATCATGCTGCTTATGTGGAATTTTCTACATAATACAAAGCACCATGAATATTGATTGCAGGCTGATATGGTTTGGATTTGTGTCTCCACTCAAATCTCATGTCGAATTACATTTCCAGTGTTGGAGAAGGGGCCCGATGGGAGGTGATTGGATCATGGTGGCAGATTTCTCCACTTGCTATTCTCCTGATAGTGAGTTCTCATGAGATTTTATTTTTTTTTTTGAGACGGAGCCTCACTCTGTCGTCCAGGCTGGAGTACAGTGGCACAATCTTGGCTCACTGCACCTCTGCCTCCCGGGTTCAAGCGATTCTTCTGCCTCAGCCTCCCAAGTAGCTGGGACTACAGCGCCTGCCACCACTCCCAGCTAATTTTTGTATTTTTAGTGGAGATGGGTTTCACCATGTTGGTCAGGCTGATCTTGAACTCCTGACCTCGTGATCCACCTGCCTCAACCTCCCAAAGTGTTGGGATTATAGGCATGGCCACTGTGCCCAGCCATTTTTTTTTTTTTTAAAGTTTGTAGCACGTCTCACTCCTCTCTTCCTTCTGCTCTGGCCATGTAAGACATGTAAGACATGCCTGATTCCCCTTTGCCTCCTGCCATGATTGTAAAATTTCCTGAGTCCTCCCCAGCCATGCTTCCGGTAGACCCTGCGGAAACATGAACAAATTTAACCTCTTTTCTTTATAAATTACACAGTTTCAGGTATTTCTTTATCGTAGTGCATGAAGATACTAATTCACAGGCTCAGTATATATGTCAGAAAAGAAATCTATAAACCATAGACCTAGATACATCTTTTCATGATCCCTCCACTCTAACCCTAAACCACACCCCCACTCACTCAATTCTCAATTTGATCCCTGTTCCTTTCTATGCCTTGGTTCCCACTGCAGCATTTATTATGTAAAATGTATGTAACAGATTGTCAAGTACAACCAGAGAAGCAGGGCAGTAGGAGATGTACATGAAGACAGTTGTTTCAAGGAAATCTCTTACTTGCTTCTGGGGGATGGTAAAGCAAGTCCGAAATTCATAGGACTTGCCATAGAAAGGGCAGTTTGGAACTCTTGGGCAGGAGCTGAAGCTGATGTCCACAGTTGGAATTTTTTCTCCAGGAAAACTTCACTTTTGCTTTTAAGTCCTTTCAACTGATGGGAAGAGACTCATGCAGATTCATTTGGATAATCTCACTTACTTAAATTCAACTGACTGTGGGGTTTAACCACATCTACAAAATGCCTTTACTACAACACCTAGATTAATGTCTGTTCGAATACTTAGGTCAATAGCTTAGTGAGTTGAAATGTAAAACTGACCATTAGAGTCCCCACCTTGTCAACTTGGCACCCATACACATCTTCTTAAACCAAACTCTGTTTCTAACTTAGCATAACAAAGTCATACCTTAACAAAACATGATACAACTATCTTGCACAAATTTGAAAACAGGCTTACCCTTTCAGCAGGAGAGGATGCAAAGCCTTGAGGTGAGGTTGACACTTCTCCTTTAATATCCTTTAGATTAATATTTTGATAAAAGGTTAAGTATTAATAATACATCTTACTTTAGGTAAGGGTTAAAGGGATCAAAGAACACAAAATCTGATATGTGTGTGGTTGTGTATATATATTCCATATCCATATATATATATAAACATATTCATAGCAAAATAAGAAACAAATATGCATAATAATGTGAATAATTATTACATTCCTAGTTCTGGAAGTGGTCACATGATCATAATTGGTATTTATAGTTAGCTACTTTCTTACAAATTCCATATGTCCTTTGCCCTCAAGAAGCACCTGGGCTAGGCATGGTGGTCCATGCCTGTAATTCCAGCACTTTGGGAGACTTAGGCAGGAGGATCACTTGAGGCCAGGAGTTTGGGACCAGCCTAGTAAACATTGCAAGGCCCCCATCTCTACTAAAAAAGTTACAAATTAGCCCAGCAATGTGGCATGCACCTGTAGTCGCAGCTACTCAGGAGGTGGAGGGAGGAGAATCACTTGAGCCCAGGATTCGGAGGCTGTAGGGACCTCTGATCATGCCACCACACTCCAGCCTGGGTGACAGAATAGACCTTGTCTCTCAAACAAACAAACAAACAAACAAACAAAAAAACACACCTCAGCACCTCACTGGTCATTGTTCTCATTCCTCAAGGGCTTGGCCCATTAGCAGTCCTGCCTGAATTAAGTGGTTGTAGTTTTCCATTGACTTTAATCACAGGACATTATAGTACTAAGTGATACCCTAAGGAATGCTGTGTTCCCAACATGGTCTTTCTCACTCTTGTCATGTTGTAGCCACCCAATTCTCCCTTGGTAATCAAGATTAGTTGCCCCAAAGAGTATAGTAACTCTTTTGCCTGTAGATTCAGAGGCCTGTGGAGTCCAGGGTGGCCAGTGGAATTGTCCAGTGTAGTTCAATTATTGTTGCATCTCCCTGTAGATGCATTCCTTTCTATCTTTGTAACAGCCTGTAGCAACCTGTAGACCAGTACAGCCTAAACAAATAGGAACGGGAACTACATTTTTTTTTCTAGTGGATTACTTGGTGAAATAGTGATCAGGATCACTCCTGTTTCCATCCCCTTGATTCTTGGACCAATGAGTCCTGGCTATGGAAGAAATAATATAGTGGATGTTAATTTAGATGATATACAGTCTTCTGGAAGACATTGCTCTAGTCCTGCAAGGTATTGTCACCTATATGGCACTAAAACTAAGTTTCCAGAAGTCCATGCTATTGTTCATTTCAGGATGATGGGAAATATGCCATCAATACCAGTAATTCGATGAGCATGGGCCCATTGCTGTTAAGTGAATTCTTTGATGAGAAGCAATGTTGTGTGGAGTACAGTAAGTCCTCACTGAATATTGTTGATAGGTTCTTTGAAACTGTGACTTTAAGTGAAACAGTGCATAGCAAAATTAATTTCTTCCTCATCAACATTGTAGTGAAATGACATTGAAGTGAACAGTGTTATTTGAGGATCTGTTGTAAGTTATTTCACTTAAATTTGCAGTTTCCAGGAACCTATGGAGGAAATTCCATAAGTTCATGGGTGGTAGTTTGGCAGAAGTACTGAGTTCAGGAAAGGCACATCCAGATCCGGGGCAAAAACTATCTATTCTTAATGAAGGTTGTCCAATGTAATAAATCTGCCATTAGGTAGCTGGCTGACCATTTTCGGGATCTAGTTTTATTCTAGGAGACCTAGATTTAATCTCTTCTAAAAGATTGGACAATGAGCAATAGCTGTAGTCAGGTTAGTATTCATAATGGAAGCCCACGTTGGTAAGCATGTGTATACACTCCATCTTTGATATCATGGTCAATTTGTTCATTAGGCCATTGGTGAATGACAAGAGTGGCTAGGAAAAGAAGCTGCTTATATTCATAGAATGGGTAATTGTATCTACTTGCTTATTAAAATATTCCTTTGCTGAGGTCATCATTTGATAAGTATTCATATGGGACACAAATATCTTCTCATTCTTTGCCTATTCTTAGAGGAATAGCCACTTCCTTCTTCCTAAGACTTCCTTGTCACTAATTTTTCAATTATTTTCCTTCCAAGTCGTGATCATATGGCCAAACCATTAGCCATGCCCGTGGATTGCTATTAATGTGCCTCTGATCATTTCTTTTTCCAGGCAAAATGAACAAATAGGTGTGCTTCTCAAAACTCTGCCAACTGATAATAATTTATTTCACTATTGTCTTTCTAGAATGTCTCAGAATGAGGCTATAGTACTACAGCTGTCCACTGTCAGGTATCCTGGATATCATGTAGAACTATCTCTAAAGCAGGCCCAAGTTATCTCTTCCTCAGTCAACTGTTCATACAGTTGTCTGAGGAGTCATTAGTGTGGGCCTCAAAGAGTAAAAGTAACATAGGCAAAGAAGGGCCCAGGGCCTTTTGGGCCACTTCATGCAATTTACTTGAGCCTTCAGGACCTGCTGAAGCCTGATATCACATGTATCACTTCCATTGATGATGGAGTACTGCCTTGCATGTCCACATTTATAGTTTAAAGGGTCAGACAACACTCAGTTTATAATTGTCGAGTCCAAGAGACACCTCCATCCCTGCCACCATGTTAATTATGTTTATGAGATTATCCAACATGGACAAGAATAGTTGGGGAAAGACACTGAATGATATCTACAAAATTGGTAATCCTATCCACTTTGTTAGTAAAATCTTCTGCTGAGGTCACCATTTTGTGAGCATTCACATGAGGATCAGGTCATCTAGCACTTTGGTGGTCCATCAGTAAGCATTCAGTGTGTCTACTAAGTCCTAATAGTAAACCAAAAACTGTTTGTCAAATGGAGGGTAGTTTTCTGTAGAGGATGGAGGACTTTGCTCCAACAACTGAAGAGTGACACTATAATTAGCTTACAGAGGCTGGTGAAAGGCATCAAACTTCCAGTCTTATTTGGACTAAATGGCCCAAGTGACTGAGCAGCTTGAATAGCATTCCAGACCTGTTGCAGCGCTTTCTTTTATTCTAGGCCCTTCTCATAACTGTCACTTGGTAAATCAGTTATATTAGCATATCCAAATGAGGAAAATGTTGCCTTCTTTTTCCAAAGGGGTTCTTTAGGTGTTGCACTTCTTTGTTGTTGCAAAGACCAGCTGTAGCTACTTATCATGCATCTTAGAAGGGATATTTCAACATGCCCCATATTACTGGATCCCTGAAACTATAAGTAAGGTGGCAGGTCTCTGAATTTTGTTGGGTTTATTTTCTGCACTCTGACACACAGAAATCAGGTATAGTTTCTATACTTGATATTTAGTATAACAATATAGTATCTAATTCCTGCTCCCCAACCCCAATCAGCATAATGTCAATATAATTAATCAGCATGATATCTTGTGGAGAGGAACAGGCAATCAAACTACCTGTAGACTAAATTATGATTCAGGGATGGAAAGTTAACATCCAGCCAAGGTAGGATGGTGACGCTGTATTGCTAAGACCTACCAACAAAAAGCAGTACTTCCAGCAGCCCTTACTAATAGGTGGTTAGAAAAGGGCATTTGTCAGATGAATAGCTCAATATCAATTTTAACAAATGTGCTGATTTGGTCAAGCAGTGAAACCACATGTGGAAGAATAGATGCAATTGGGGTCACCATCTGATTAAATTTATGATAGTCTGCCATTCTCCAAGAATCATCTGTTTTTCTGCACAGGGCAAATTGGTCAGCTGAATGGGAATGCGGCGGGCATCATCACCCCTGCATTCTTTAAATCCTTGATAGTGGCACCAATCTCGGCAATCCCACACAGAATATAGTATTGCTTTTGGCTTACTATTTTCCTGGGTAGAGGCAGTTCTAGTATCTTCCACTTGGCCTTCCCACCAAAATAGCCATCACTTCATAGCTGGAGAACAAATGTGCAGATTCTGCCAGGCCTGAGTATGTCTATTTTGATTATGCATTCCAGAACTGAGGAAATAACCACAGAATGTGTTTGATAACCTACTGGACCAACTATGAGATGGATCTGGGCTAAAACTCTATGGATCATTTGACCTCTGCAAACACCTTCTCTGACTGGTAGACCACAATAATATTTTGTGTCTTTAGAAATGTTTTTCAGTTCAAAGACAGTACCCAGCAATCCACAAATAGTCTTATTATCCCCCTTTCCCCAGTGTAATACCCCTGGTAAATGGACATTAATCCTTTCTGAGAAAGATTTGGAGAAATAGTAACATTATACTTTAGCAATACAGCAATATATAAGTATTCTTCCTCAAAAAGAGGTTGTAGTGCACAACCTCTTGGGTTATTCTTTGTAACTCACCTTTTGTGGCCTTCTGGGACTTGATCCTAGTTTTAGTGTAGAAGCAAATTGGGGTGGCGGGGATATGTCCTGAGGAGAATCAGCAGTGGTTTGTCAATTATACAAAGCCCATCCAGATAATCTATGATAATATCCCTTAAAGTTAACTGGTTATCGACTTTAATCGTGTCTATGAAACATCTTCACAGCAACACATAAATTGATGTTTGATTGAATAACTGGAAACCATAGTGTCCAATGGTGCTTATGTTGACACAAAGTGATGATCATAGCCCTCTTCCTCTCCATGTATTCATACAGAGGCAGACACTTCACACAAATTTAGCCACTCAGAGTTCTGAGATCCAAGAGACTCTGTTTCTTTCTAATTCCTGAAGATACAACATACCCAGTTTGGGTGACACTGTGTTGTTCCCTGCTTTGTGGGCCAAAGAGCATAAAATGACAAAATGCAGAGTGAAAGAGGAGTCCCTAAGTGAGCAGAAATGAACAAATACATGAACCAGAAAGTGCTTACTGTGGCATAGTTGTTGCTAGTTTTTCCCAAGGTCCAAGAGTATCCACATACTTGGATTCCTTGCCAAATCCCAGTGTGTCTAAAATAGGTTCCCCTTTTGTTTAAGCTGATATAAATTGGGTTTCATTCATTTGCAATAAAAATATCCTAATTTCATGAGATTTTCAAACTATTTGGGAGAAAAAAGTACTATGAAAAATGTAAAGTAATGAATAAATTTTAAAAAAGAAGACATTTTGACAAAAAAAAATAAGGCAATGCAGTGTAGTCTAAAGCCCAAGCTCTGGATTCAGATATACCTACTTCAATTCTTGCCAGCACTGTGAACTTCTATTTATTAATCAAAAATTTTAACTGAGCATCTAACACTCACTGTTCTTCGTATGGTGCATATTGAGTACACAATCCTTACTGATGTTGACCTTAAAGTCTGACAAATATTACATACTTACTACCTCCAGGACCCTGTGTGGAAGCTAAGGCTTAGTGTTAAGTTTAAGCCTTAATCAAAACCATAGCTAGATAGTAGTTATGCCACTTCATCAGCATAGTACGAAGATGAAATAATATGTTGCACATAAAGCCTTTTGCAAGTTGTTTATCACAGTGAGTACTTATTAAATGTTAGCAATAAATGGACTCATTTCTAATATTAGAAAGTTATCTCCAATGTCACTTTCAGCTTAGATAATCAAGATACCAGATTCAGAATAAAAAGTTACATGATTATGGCAGGGAGTGGCAGTTACCTATGCTATTTTTATTCTCCTTTTCTTTCTTAGTGAAATATTTATAATTTTATTCAAGATGGCAATATGTCCATTAAATAAATTATAGTTTTTAAGTTTCTCTTGCAGGTTGGTATGGCTGAATATTTAATTCTAGAGATGTAACTAAAAGTGATGCATGGTTCTGCTGGGAAACCTCACCAATGAAATCTGGGACAGGTTTTCCTTCACAGGCCTTGTTTTGCTTTCCCCTCTTTCCTCTATGTCCTATCTGGAAATTCTATACCACAGATGGTGCTGCAGCAACCATTTTGTAAGCTTGTGGGTAACAATGACACATTTTGGACGACAGACCACAAAGAAGACAAGAAGCTTTGTTCCTAGTTGATTGCACAGATCTACCAAGCCAACCGTTGATTGCACAGAGCTACCAAACCAACCGTCAACAGCTTACCTCTGGCATTCTCTTATATGAGGGAAGAAAGTATGCAATGTTTAATACTTTGTAGTTTAGTGACTATTACTATCAGAAAATATAATTTGTAACAGATATAATAATTATTAGCAAATAACAAATGAAAGTTAGTGTAAACAGAAAAAGATTTTGAAAGCCGTAATGAAATAGGAAATATTAAAATTATGAAAAGCTGTTGCTGTGCCTTCACTTCTCAATGCTTTCCTCTCTGTAAGTCTTGCTCCAAATTGAAACAGGAATTTGCATTAAAAAGATGATATGCACTAAAATGATATCATATATATTTTTAGGAACAAATATAAAGTGCTTGCTAAAGAACTGGAAGACACCAGCAAGACTAAAGAACACATGTCAATCAGAGATAAAGAGCTACTTGCATCTAAAGGTTAAAGCATTTAAACCCTGAGCTCTGGAAATACCCTGCCAGTACTCGTAGACTTCCCTGGCATTTATCTTGTCATTTAAAATCTTCACAGCATGCAATATATTGGGCTTAGTCTTCTTACTCTATAGGAGATTGGAAGGCATAGGGAAAAGACTAGAGAGGGAAAAAAGAGGAAAAAGAGCACTAGGCAGCAGGGAGACAAGCCCTCCATGGTGGCACACAATGAGAAGAGTTTTGGGGCACAGCTGTAGAAATATATACACACACATACACACACACATATTTTCCCCTTTCTATGTGTCAATGTACTATGCTATAAAAATAGTTTGAGATAGAGCCAGCTATACTTTAAACAGATAATACACATTACCTGAATTTATGTTAATAGAGAGTATCCTTTCCTTTTGTAGCTGTTTCTTTTCTAACATTAGCTGTGATAATTTAGTTCACCCCATCTCCCCATTGTCCAACTGCTGCTGCTTCATCTCTCCATTTCTCCTTCTTTTCTCCCCTCTCATTTTCTATCCTCCCCTTATTCCCTTCCTCACCATCCCTTCCCATGCACATCTGGTGGGTTAGTGTAAATTTGCAAATTCTTTCCAACTTCCAGTTCTTGACTATTTCTGCAAAATTTGCAAAAATTGACATCTTAAAAAATAGATGAATACATAAAATTATATCAGCTAAACAACTTAATGCAGGTAAATTTTAAAATTTGGGTAAGGCGTATCTCTGATTTTAAAATCAAAATTAAAGAATAAAAATATGTACACAAAGGGACACACATTATATATACCCAAACTTAATTGAAATTTTAAAGCTGTAACCTCTAGTTTTTCCACACATCTTAGTTTTTTTTGTTTTTTTTTGTTTGTTTTTTTTACTGTTTCAACTTTGTCACTGATGACATGTCTCTGGGATCGATGGCTTTCTGTCTCTCTACTATTGCTTCATTGACCTACCTTCTCTGTGAACTTTTCCCTGAGAATTCAACAACAAAATGTCTTCTCCTTTTCTGAAGGTTAATACCAGTTACAGTCTGACACCTCCACCTACTTAGAGACAGTTATTACTTAATTGTTAAGAAGCCAAGTCAGACTGTCTGGGTTCATTTCTCAGTTCAAGGATGTTCGTCAAATTATTTAAACTTTCCAAGGTTCAGTTTCTTTATTTGAACAATGAAGGTAATAACATTATTATCTTTTTATCTATGCTCCAAGGACAAGAGAGAAAATAATATGGATGGCACAGAGAACAGTGCCTGGCACTGAACGAACATTCGGTAAATGCCAATTATTATTTATGCCATATAAATAGTCATGACATTAATATAAAACCAAATTAGCTTGCAGACTCCTTAAAGGCAGGGATCATGTGTTCTTTCAATATGTAAACCTCTGAGATTTAGCATATTGCCTGATGTATAGAGAGCATTCAGTGTACGATTGTGGATTGATACATGGTCAACATTTATTCTTTTATTAAAATATATTTAATGAACACATACTATGTGTCAGGAAAAGGAATGTTGTTCCTAGAACAAGAACAGAATTATATGATGGCGTATAATATAAAAAGTGCAGAAGCCATTTGAATTACACACACACAAAATTCCAAAGCCAAAACAAGCAATTTGTTACCTTTGGATTCAAATTTATCATGTCTATTTCAATTTTGGAGAGTACAATCTCTCCAAAAGTACTGCTTGCAATCTGCAGAAGTACAAAATAGATAATCTATCTTGTTAGAATTGCAAATAGACTGGACTAAAATATGTGTCTTTCTTGAGAATGCAATCTTCAAATATCAGTGCCTGCTTAACACTGTTGTATGCTGGGATTCTTAAGACTGAAATGCAAGGGTCATAATCCTGAAACTTTGTTCACATTGCATGTGGTATTACAATGCTTCACGAAAAGGTTCTCAGGAGAAATCCAGAAACTATTTATCTAAGGCCAAATTAATTAATTTGGACACACGAACAGAAGTATGTGTCCCTTCCCCACATAGCAGCTAGAATAATTCTTTTAAAACATGTGTTAAGTTTGATCATTTCCCTGCTCAAAAGCCTCCAGTGGCTTTCCATCTGAGTTCCAGTAAAATTCAAATCTTTACTAGGGTCCTTAGCTATTCCTTTAATCTCATTTCCTACCAGCCTTCTCTCTTTACCCTCAAATAAAAACTCCACAAGGGAAAGGTTGTGGTTTTGTTTATTTCTCCAGCCCCAGTTCCTGAAATACTGCTGGCAAAAATCTGTGTGAAGTTCTTAAT
Organism: Pan troglodytes; assembly: GCF_028858775.2. Taxonomy (NCBI): domain Eukaryota; kingdom Metazoa; phylum Chordata; class Mammalia; order Primates; family Hominidae; genus Pan; species Pan troglodytes. The sequence goes on along the minus strand of NC_072412.2, from coordinate 89,341,482 downwards.
TTATATTTGTTAAATAATAAATGGAAGAATGTTCAAAAGAACTATCCGAGAGTTCTTTTCTGTAAAGTGAGAGAGAATCCTCAGGGCAGCCTACATACATGGTATCAGTTGACATTAATTAGCTTTGTAGTTTCAAGGAACATACTATGCACATTGAATTTAATAGCAGGGGACTTCAAAGAGAGGTGCATTCACCAGAAGGGGTACGTACAACTAGTTCTTATGGAGTGTTACATGTCTCCTATGGTGAAAACACCTCATCTTCCACTTAAGATTGTATCTAGGAGAAATAGAGTTTTGTGGAGCACCATTCCATCTGCCAATGTATCATAAAGCATCGTCTGGCAGAAAAACTCTGACTAAGTCTGATGACAGGCTTCTGGCAGGCTCGAGAGACTAACTGTGCTTCTACCTAAGGCTACAAGTATATATTTTCTTCCATCTCAGAAAGGCAGATTCTCCTCTTTACTGCATAAAGAAATCTGATAACACACAAGATGATCTGTGTATTTGCACATTTATTCACAGTTGCACAAAAAGTACAGTAACTTGCAGTTTAAGTTCTGGATTAGAAATACCTGGGTTTAAATAAGAATAGACCACTAACTTGCTATGTAATTTGCATGATTCAATCTGTAAAATGGTAGAAGTATGCATTTGATTTGTACTTTTTTTTTTGCTGTGGTTTTGTTCATTTATTAGAAAACTAAAACTAACCTGATTATTGTGATCAACTACATGCCTGGCACATGAAAACCTCTCAGTAGATGTTAGGTAGCAATAGTTATTTCCTTACATCCTTTTACTTATTCCTTGGAAGGGTCTAGACAATTTCATCTACTATCTTTACTAACATATATATATATAACTTTACAGAGTTCTTATTTTCCTATTGCATCTTTCATTTTTTTAGCAATTACCTTTTAAAAATATATTTCAGTAAAAGAGGTAGCTATTCTTTTTCAAGTTTTGTTTTACCAAGAAAATATTGATAAAAATTAGTTAATTAATTTTCACTTTTAGAATTATGAAAGAGAAACACTGGTATGCAAAAAGTCTTATTGTTAAACTAGTGATTAGTAGCAAATTAATTCAGCTTTTAAAACAAAGTAATGACATATTGAGATGCATTTTTTGCTTGCAAAACTGAGAAACAGATGTATATAGAAATCACCTTTGCCATCCCAGGTCTGCCTTTAATGTGCCTGTGTTTTCTTGTCATGCATGTTGAAAAGCAAGATGTATGCAATACAATAGGTTCTCAGCTTTTTTCCCTGTATCTTAATGTAACATCCTATATTTCTCCTCACCTTAAACTAGCTGAAGCATTCAGTTGTGACAGAGTCTGGTTTATTTCAGCAACAATCATCTACCTGTCCTTTTGGACAGATATTGCTGTAAATTCTGAAGATTGACAGAAATAAAGATGCTAGCAGATTTGGAGATTAGACTTCAGTTATTAACTAAGGCATATTAAGAGTCTATCATGCAGAATAAGCCAGTTGGAGTGTTGCTCAAATAAAACATGGGCAACAACAAAAAAAAACTTTTTATTTCTGATTAAATAATTATATTAGGGTATATATATATTTTATATATATGTTTCTCCAATGATATATACATATATATGTATATGTGTATCATAGGAATAGAAATGATATATTTAGGAATATGTAAAATATATTCTTAAAATCTTAAGAATTCTTTAATTCTTACAGAATTAACAATATATTTTATATTTTAAATAATTAAATTAGCAATATAAAATATATAACATAGGACATTATTTGATGAATAAAGATGTGTAACATACATGATTATTATATATTAAATATACTGTTGTGATTATTATATATTAGGCATACTAGTTAGATATACCTCTATAACTAGTTAGGCTATACATGATATAAGCTTAATTATATATTATATAATTATATATTATTTATTCTATTATATTGTTATATAGAAGAATAATATAGCATTATATTCATATATAAATATACGAAGAGGTAAATATCCTGAAGGAAATAATGGAACTAACATGATAAGAGGTAATGGGTCTAAATTATTAGGGATACATTTTTTCAAAAGCCATTATATAAAAAGTATATTTTAAAGAAATTTTGGCATAAAGTCATGTGGAAACAGTTAATTATTAGTATCTGATCAATTTCTATGACTATGTGTAAGTTTTTATGTGTTACTCTATAGCTCCATGACACCTGCCCCCTACTTACACCCCCACTCCCATCACACATATACATACACATGCCCTTTTCATGCCATGTGGTAAAAGTCTGGTGAGTATTTTCTTTTTATCTTAATTGTATTTAACAACACTCTACCCTTGCTAACCTAAAAGTCATCTAACATTTGATCTCTTGTGATCTCTCACTCTGAACTCATATCATGATTATTGCTTGGTTTAGACTACTTTCATTGCACATGTGGGAGGAATAATAATTAAAAATATTAACTACTATGTTCATGTATACATGTGTGTAATTTATTTTCTTCTCTTCTCTCAGGCTAGACCATAACATTCTTGTTAGATAATGAAGCCACAGCAGAATTGTCATGAGAAATTAGAGAAATTAATTGTTGGCTTTAGACATTAAAAAAGACTAAGATGCCTTAAGTTTGCAAGTGTACTTGCTGAAATACTGTTTTCTACTAAGAAGACTAGAAAACGAACTTACTTTCTAGACCAAAGAGAGGGAATATTACTGGAAACATTTAGGGTTAAATCCTGGCATGAAGAGGAGGGTAAGAGTAGAAATTCAGCTTGGGGTTATGAAATCAGGGGGTACCAGTGGTACATTTCCAGGCAGAAAGTTTTTTGATAGGCAGCAATTTCACAAAAAGTAGAGGCTGAGCATAAGTACATGAATAACCAGGACTGAGCCACCTGTAGGAAGCCTGTGAGCCCAAGGTTGCTGAAAGATATTCCCATATGATTGAAAGTGGTGTGGATGGACACAAGAGTTACTGTAACCACAGAACCTTCTGGCTGGAAAGTAGGGAGGTTTCAGGAGTATGTTGGGTTGTGCAACCAGGAACTAGAAATCAATGCAGATGCCTCAGCAGAGACTAGCACAAAGAATGACAAAGCCTGGGATAAAGAGAAAGCTTCATCCAAGTTGAATGCCAGGAAGGGGCGGGCGAAAGATTACCTAGGTGCCGAGGCAAGAGACTGAAAGCACAAACTGTTTCAGTATAATAAAGAAAATAGTTAGAATAAGAATAGTCATAATACAAATTAAATATAGAGAAGATCATGGACAATTATCAATCATTAGTATAAACATTATTAATTATTAACTTTTAATAGTACTCTTTGTTGCATTACTAATATAATCTAGGAATAACCGGCGGGTATAGGGTCAGGTGCTGAAAGGACATTGTGAGAAGTGACCTAGAAGGCAAGAGGTGAGCCCTCTCTCACGACGGCATAAGAGCCGCTTGAGGGCTCCTTGGTCAAGCGGTAATGCCAGTGTCTGGGAAGACACCCATTACTTAGCAGACCGTGAAAGGGAGTCTCCTTTCCTTGGAGGAATCAGGGAACACTTTGCTCCACCAAATTCTTGTGCGAGGCTGGATATTATCCAGGCCTGCCCACAGTCATCCGGAGGCCTAAACCCCTCCCTGCGGTGCTGTGCTTCAATAGTCACGCTGCTTGTCCACTTTCATATTCCTCCGGTACTCCTGGTTCCTCTTTGAAGTTCGTAGTAGATAGCGGTAGAAGAAATAGTGAAAGTGTTAAAGTCTTTGACCTTTCTTATAAGTGCATAGAAGAAAACGCTGATGTATGCTGCCTTCTCTCTCTGATTCGGCTACCTAAAAGGGAAGGGCCCCCTGTCCTGTGATCACGTGACTTGCTTCACCTTGTCAATCACTTAGAAGATTCGCCCTCCTTATCCTGCCCCCCTTGTCTTGTACGCAATAAATATCAGTGCGCCCAGTCGTTCGGGGCCACTACTGGTCTCCGTGTCTTGATGGTAGTGGTCTCCCGGGCCCAGCTGCTTTCTCTTTATCTCTTTGTCTCGTGTCTTTATTTATTACAATCTCTCGTCTCTGCACATGGGGAGAACATCCGTTAAGCCCCATAGGGCCGGACCCTACAGAAAGGTAATGTCTTCATTGAAGTTTTTCAAGACCTAGAACTAGAGACAACCAACTGAATGTTAACGGTTTACTTTTAAAGTAAAGAGAACACTTGTGAAGAAATGGAACCAGAAAGCAAAAAGAAGGTACCCTATAAAGTAAGTATTATAAAGTTAGCAATTTGAACTTAATTCCACTGGGGAAACTAGCAGCTGGCCTAAGACACCTGATTCCAAATTATCCCGCCTGAGCAGCAAGAAAGCAGGCTATTTATATACCAACTCCCATCTGTCATTGCTTCCGAGCTATTTCAACGTGTCTGCAAGATCCCAGCACTCCCAGTGTGTCATAGTGGTGGCAAAGTGGAAAAGCGGTCTCTAGCAGCAAGAAAAACCCCGAGCAGTAGCATGCCAGTGATGGCAGTTGGAATGATAAAGATGATAGTTACCAAAAGGACATTGACATCACCTGCTACACTGCACAGAACATGTACATACCTCGTATTAAATTCAGTTCATCTTGGCCGGGCACGGTGGCTCACGCCTGTAATCCCAGCACTTTGGGAGGCCGAGGCGGGCGGATCACAAGGTCAGGAATTCAAGACCATTTGGCCAACATGGTGAAACCCTGTCTCTACAAAAATACAAAAAAATTAGCTGGGTGTGGTGGCGTGCACGTGTAATCCCAGCTACTTGGGAGGCTGAGGTGGAAGAATTGCTTGAACCTGGGAGACAGAGGTTGCAGTGAGCCAGGATTGTGCCATTGCACTTCAGCCTGGGTGACAGAGCGAGACTCTGTCTCAAAAATAAATAAATAAATAAATTCAGTTCATCCTATTATTGATTCTTCCAAGGTAGTAACTATTCACAATTAACAATAAAGGAAGAAAGAACATAAGAGTGAGACAGGGAGGGAAGGAACTCTATATACATCGGAAGAAAAGAATTGAGGAAGGGAGGGATGGAAGTAAGGAAAGAGGAAGTGAGGAAAAAAACTGACTTGCAACCAACCTTTTACAACAATCTTCAACCAGTTATAGTGCAGTAAATAGAACAAGAGTCTGCATTGATACAATGTTCTGAAGTTGCAACTGATGATTCCCAGTCTCCTTCCTCCACTATCCATTCTTGATTCCCCATACGCTTGCCTACCACTTTAGCTGCTCCTTGTTGCTTGCCCCAACACTATCTCTTGTCTAACTTTAGTCACTACAATTGCACATTTACAATGATCAACAAGCGTGTAAACATCAAGATTTACCCCAGTGAATTCTCGGAACTTCAGGCATAACCTTGCCCTCATTATGATTATCTCCTTATGATAAGCAGGGTCATTATTGCCAGTATAGTGACACCCTTCTTCACCTACTTTTCTGCAGGTATTAGAAATTCAGGTGACAGGCCAGGCACAGCGGCTCACGCCTGTAATCCCAGCACTTTGGGAGGCCAAGGCAGGTGGATCATGAGGTCAGGCGTTCAAGACAAGCCTGTATCTACTAAAAATACAAAAAATTAGCCGGGCATGGTGGCGGGTGCCTGTAATCCCAGCTATTCAGGAGGCTGAGGTAGGAGAATCGCTTGAACCTGGAAGGAGGAGGTTGCAGTGAGCCAAGATCTTGCCACTGCGCTCCAGTCCGGGAGACAGTGAACAGTGTGAGACTCCATCTAAAAAAAAAAAAAGAAATTCAGGTGACAGGTATAATTTTACTTCTAGGTAAAATCTTATTTTGTTTCCTCCTACAAATATCCTCCTTGGGAAATGGATTCTAGCCCAGCAAATACTAATATTGTGAATGGGAATTAAAAATTTCCCAGTAGGACTTATGGCAATAGGGGGCCATTGCTACATCCTTTTATTGTGCCCTGGACATGTATGTTATACTTATATGGGACAGATCGCCATGAAATAACAGACTTGAAGAACATCAGTCTAAACTGCAGGGTACCTTCCCAAAGCTGGTGGATTCTCCAGGGCTGACTGCTTCAAATATATAACCATAGTAATTGGTCAACTGTTGCATCTCTTTTTAAGTAGAATGTTTTCCTTTGAAAAGAACGTTTTCCTATGAAAGACAATGTTATATGGGATCATATAATGATAAATGAGGCATTTTATGAACCCTTGGATATTATTGTAATACTAAAGCCTGAAGGCAAAAAAGGCAAAGATAAACCTATATAAAGTCTTAATCTAAGTCAAAATGAATTCCTGACCCCAGTAAGGAAGGGATTTAACACAATTAACTTGTCGCCAAGTATTTGAAACAATAAACAGAGGTAAATGCTACAGAAGAAGCCTTGGTAAGAGAAATGCTTCCCATCAGAGCATGCCAAATTTTCATCCCTTATTATAATAGCTATAACATTATCAGTTTATTTTTCAGTCCTGGGATGGCTGAGGACAGTGGCTGGCTGAACTCTACTGGTTGGTTTGTAGGGTATTCTGTGGGAGAGATTCTCCCTGGTGGGTGCTGATGAGAAATAAAACATTTTTACAGTCTGTGCGCACTCCTGTAGACCATCCACTTGTTTCCTTTCCAGGATACATTGCCTCTGATTTCTATTACTCTTCCTTCCTGGCTCCTGACTAACCAGCCAAGACAGTTACAGCTTAGGAATTGCCTCAAGCTATTCTACAGCTATATCAAGTTTATGCGCAGGTGTGTTGCTCAGAACTCTATATACTGGGATTTTTTTCTTCAACATGGTCTTGCAGGGCCACCTCTAAGTAATGCTTTGGGCAGCAACAGATACTTTTTCTCCTGTAGCATAGTATTGAGCCAAGCTATCTCTAAACCAGACCAGACCTTTCTTTCTTCTCCTTTTTCAATTATCTGGTCATACATAAGACATCACAGACCATAATATAATCTGATTTTGGGGAGACTTGTAACAGAGGCTGGTGATATGGGTGCACAAGCCACTTGTTTGTTAAACTAACTTGTGTACACTTAATCGTTGCAGGACCAAATATCTATGCACTGTTTGCTTTATACAGTGAGTTAATGCTTTTTTCCAAAGACTTGGACATGACTGGTCTGCTATACTCAGTACCCAGCACATGACCAACTCTAACTGTAGTTACTTGTTGTCTCATATCTAGACATTCAGTCTCTACTAGAGTCCAGTAGCATATCAGGAGGTGCTTTTCACATAAGGAACAGTTTTCTGCTGCTGATGGTATGGACTTCCTTAGAAAACATGGTACACACTTATGGAAACTATGGTCCTGTTCTTCATAGGAGACTAAACTTGCACAGCACACGAAAAAGCATTCCTATTTAATATGGACAGTTCCAGCAACTTGAGATCTCCTGGGCCATATGGTTTAATTGGCAGGGCCGCAAATGTCTTGAATCTCTTGCAGAATCCTTTCTTCCGCTTCATGCTACTCAGAACCGACAACTCTTCAAGGCACTAATAAATAGATTGGAGCCATATTCCTGCATGTAGCATGTGCAGTCTTCAGAATTCACAGAAATATGCCAAGTACTGTTACCTATTTCTTTGTAGTAGCAGATGCAAGGTACAATAACTTATTCTTTATATAGGAAACTGGGATATGACGGACCATTAACACTGCATCTTATAAATCTATAAGAATGGCACTAACTTCTGCCATCTGTCTAAATACAATATTGCTTCTGATTTATTACCTAGATCTAGGTGGAGGAAGTGTAGTATTAGGGCTTCCACTTGGATCTTCCATTTTCTTTTTATTCCACTGGTCTTGGTATAAATGTAAAGACTGTTCCAACTCAATGTCCATCCCAATTATATACTAAGGTTTTAGAGAAATGAACAGAGGATGGGTTGACGGCCCATTGGTCTCTTTGAGAGATGGACTTAGACTGGGTTACCATTTATCTCTGAGGTTTCATATCCTTTCATGCTGACAAAGGAAACTGTTAGTGCTTAATCAGAATAGAAGAGTGAGTCATTACACATGATTAGTTCAGAAAGTCTTATATTCACAATTTGTTTTAATTTCTGATTTGTGGCCACAATAATTCACTACATTATGCAAAATATCTGTCAGTGTTTTATAGCTGATAATATGTAAATGAAGATGAGAGATGAAACTCACAGGAAGAATCTTAACAAATGACCTCCAAATTATCCATCATGGCCCCAAATCAATAGAGAATCCTCTATACACACACACACACACACACGCACACACTCACTATTCTAAATACTTGATTGTGACTCATTTAAAATAATTGATGACAGTTACTTAGCAAGAGCTAAGATAAAATATTATATTTAGGTCAATAAACATATACTAAAATTTAGGTTTAAATGATTGCATTACTAAAAATTACATATTTTTAACATAGTTAATCTGATACTTTTATCTGTAAATGAGAAACCGGTATAGCATAGTACAATCCTTCTTGTGGAATTCCTTCAAGATTTTATACAGAGATCAGAATTTATATTCCTCAGAATAGGAATTACAGCTATAGGGCAACAACTCTGCATACTACCCTTCCTGCAGGATTATAATGAAAGGATTAGAACAATTTTGAATGCAATATGAAGGGACAATATCCCTTAGTAACATTAAAAAATAGGTATATACCTGAATAAGTAGGTTTTACTGAGAAGGATTTTTGCCAGAAAATTAAAACACACACATACATGCACACACACCGATAAACAGTGGTTTCCTTGTTCTAAAAATATGTAATCCACTCTTTTGATATAAGAAACCAAAAATTGAAGAAATTCACCCAGTTAAATCACAAGAGCAATAACAACGATAGCAACAAAAACCCAAGAAGCGAAATAAGTAATTTAGGGATTTACCAGTATTACTGAGTTATGGGATCTTCTGGCACCTGTAAGCTACTTCATTTTGGGAAATTAATTTCATGCTTGCCTACTCCTGTGAAACTCCTGACTGAAGGGTCTCATGAAGTTTTGGAATGGTCAAAGAAATGTCAGAAATGTTACTGAAGAAAGCCAAAGAAAAAGCTGTCACCATCTGAGCAGTCAATTATCTTTTTTTTCTTTTTTTCTTTTTTCCCCCAAAAATAAACTATATATGCTCAACTAGGTGTATTAGTCGGTTCTCATACTGCTATGAAGAAATAACCAAGACTGTGTAATTTACAAAGAAAAGAGGTTTAATTGATTCACAGTTCTGCATGGCTGGGGAGGCCCCAGGAAACATACAATCATGGTGGAAGAAACCTATCACAGAGCAGCAGAAGAGAGAAGGAGTGCCAGCAGGGGAAATATCAGATGCTTATAAAACCATAAGATCTCATGAGGACTCACTATCACAAGAACAGCATGGGGGAAAATGCCCCCATGATTCAATTACCTCCAACTGGTTCCCTCCCCCAACATGTGGGGATCATGGGGATCATAATTCAAGATGAGATTTGGGTGGGGACACAGCCAAACCATATAATTCCACTTCTGGCCTCTCTCAAATCTCAGATCCTCACATTTCAAAATACAATCATGTCTCCTCGACAGTCCTCCAAAGTCTTAACTCATTCCAGCATTAATCCAAAAGTCCAAGTCCAAAGTCTCATCTGAGACAAGGCAAGTCCCTTCCACCTATGAGCTTGTAAAATCAAAAGCAAGTTAGTTACTTCCCAGACAGAATAGGGGTACAGGCATTGGGTAAATACACCTGTTCCAAATGAGAGAAATTGGCCAAAACAAAGGGGCTACAGGCCCCATGCAAGTCCAAAATCCAAGAGCGCAGTCATTAAACCTTAAAGTTCCCAAATGATCTCCTTTGCCTTCATGCCCCACATCCAGGTCATGCTGATGCAAGAAGTGGGCTCCCATGGACTTGGGCAGCTCTGCCCCTATGGCTTTGCAGGGTACTGGCCCCCTCCCAGCAGGCAGCTATCACAGGCTGGCATTAATTATCTGTGGCTTTTCCAGGTGCAGGTTGCAAGCTGTCAGTGGATCTACTCTTCTAGGGTCTGGAGGATGGTGGCCCTCTTCTCACAGCTCCACTAGGCAGTGCCCTAGTAGGGACTCTCTGTAAGGGCTCCGACCCCACATTTCCCTTTTGCACTGTGCTAGCAGAGGTTCCCCATGAGGGTCCCACCCCTGCAACAAAATTCTGCCTGGACATCCAGGCATTTCCATACATCCTCTGAAATCTAGATAGAGTTTTCCAAACCTCAATTCTTGTCTTCTGTGCACAGGACCAACACCACATTGAAGCTGACAAGGCTTGGGGCTGGCACCCTCTGAAGCAACAGCCTGAGCTGTACCTTCGCCCCTTTTTGCCATGGCTGGAGGGGCTGGGACGAGGGCACCAAGTCCTGAGGCTGCACACAGCAGAAGGGCCCTTGGCCCAGCACAGGAAACCATTTTTCCCTCCTAAGTCTCTGGGCCTGTGATGGGAGGGTCTGCCATGAAGACCTCTGACATGCCCTGGAGACATTTTCCCCATTGTCTTGGTAATTAACATTTGGCTCCTCCTTACTTATGGAAATTTCTGCAGTGGGCTTGAATTACTCCCCAGAAAATAAATTTTTATCTTCTATTGCATTGTCAGGCTGCGAATTTTCCAAACACTTATGTTCTGCTTCCCTTTTAAACATAAATTCCAATTTCAGTTTCTCTCAAGTTCAAGTTTCCAAAGATCTCTAGGGTAGGAGCAAAATGCCACCAGTCTCTTTGCTAAAGCTTAGCAAGAGTGACCTTTGCTCCAGTTCCCAATAACTTCCTCATCTCCATCTGAGACCACCTTTGCATGTACTTCATTGTCCATATCACTATCAGCATTTTGGTCAAAGCCATTCAACAGGTTTCTAGGCAGTTCCAAACTTTCCCACATCTTCCTGTGTTCTGAGTCCTCCAAGTCTGTAGGAAGTTCCAAGCATTCCCATATTTTCCTGTCTTCTTCTGAGCTTTTGGAACTGTTCCAATCTGTGCCTATTACCTAGTTCCAAAGTCACTTCCACATTTTTGAGTATCTTTACAGCAGTGCCCTACACCTGGTACCAATGTACTGTATTAGCCTATTTTCATACTGCTAAGAAAACTGCCCAAGACTGGATAATTTCTGAAGGAAAAAGGTTTAATAGACTCATAATTCACTATGGCTAGGGAGGCCTCAGGAAATTTATAATCATGGCAGAAGGCAAAGTGAAAGCAAGGTGGCAGGAAGGAGAAGTGCTGAGCACAGGGAAAAGAACCCCTTATAAAACCATCAGATCTTGTGAGAACTCACTCATTATCACAAGAACAGCATAGGGGAAACCATTCCCGTGATTCAATTATCTATACCTGGTCTTTCCATTGACATGTGGGGATTTCGGGGTTTATAGGAATTACAGTTCAAGATGAGATTTAGGTGGGGACACAAGGCCTAACCATATCACCCTCTCTCCACTATCCCGGTACCAATTTACTGTATTAGTCCATTCTCATGCTTCTATGAAGAAACAGCTGAAATTGGTTAATTTATAAAGAAAAGGGTCTAATTGACTCACAGTTCTGCATGACTGGGGAGGCCTCAGAAAACTTACAATCATGGCGGAAGGCACCTCTTCACAGGGCAGCAGGAGAAAGGAGTGCCAGCAGGGGAAATGCCAGATGCTTAGAAAAAACATCAGATCTCAGGATAACTCACTCACTATCAGGAGAACAGCATGGGGTAAACCACCCGCATGATTCAATTACCTCCCATGGGGTCCCTCCCACAACATGTGGGGATTATGTGGATTATAATTCAAGATGAGATTAGGGTGGGGACAAAACCAAACCATATCACTGGGGATATTTGCTGCCAATGTTAGGTGTAAACTTTTGTTTATTAAAATATGAAAAAAGAGAACTTCTCTCTTCCTCCAGGGAAACAGGCTCTCATTTTGAAAAATAAGCTCTTCACATGTTATTTAAAAATAATTTATTCAAATATAAAACCTAATGCATATAATTTTAAAGAGCTTATTTTAGCCTTAGATTTCAAGTTTATAAACTTAAAACATTTCTCTGGACCAGGATAATTGATCATATTACTATAGATTTTTTCTATATAGTAAATTCTGTTATTCTTTCAAATATACTTAAATAAAAGTGCATTACCTTTCTTAGTTTTACTCGAAAAAGTATGGGATCAAGATTATATATCTATATAATAAAAGGAAATAGAGAAACTGCAAAAAATGAGAAACAATTTTATCAAGAGAAATAAAGAGACATTCTGGAGTGTCTGTCTAAATATTGGGTTGAAAACATGGATCACACACACCTGGCAGGTATTTAAAAACATACATAGTTTATTATTATTATTATATCTTTATTATTATGATATCTTTCTTGGGTTTACAAATGAAAATGAATAAGGTTTCCATGAGGATAATGAACAATTGAAATAAACACTCAAGACTTGTGGAAGTACAGCATTTGGTTGAGTTTTTGTTTATCAAAGTCATTTTAGAATTCTAATATGAGAGTGAAAGTCACAGAGATGTGTTCCCACAGCATCCATCCACACTTGATGCCTGGCTGCTGAAGTGCAGTCATCAGTATCCAGTTATCAGCTTCTTCAAGTCTAACTTAACTGCCTTTGCCTGAGGCCTTCGTGTGTGGGGTTGAAAAGGAGAGAGTGAGCTGCTTATATCCACTGAATGAGCAAGGTGGGTTATAAAGGCCCAGCCATTTTAACCCAATCTGGAGAAACTGTCGGGCAGCACTCAATTCACAGCTACCTACTTGGCTGGTTAAAGCTTTGTCAGAGCTACATCACTATTTAATTTCTCCCTCTGCTCAATCCTTTTCTCCCTCTTTTATTTCACAGGTGCCAATCCTTAATAAATATTTTATGCCCCAAATCCATCTCAAACCCAGCTGCTTGTGGAAAATCCAACATGCCACACAAATATTCCTACATGTTTAATTATAAAGGTTCCCCGAGACCCACATTAGGCTGTGACTAAACATTTTTCCTGGGCTACATCCCATCTCTGATGATCCATGGAAACTGCTTTGAGAAAAGAGGATTAAAAAGTGCATAATATTAAAACACTAAAAACTTAAAGCAACAAAATGCTTGAAAGATGTAGTTTTATACACAATAGTCACATCCAAGTTATGACTCATTCAGTTTATTTTTCCAGACTTCCACATCTGCTCTCAATCAGGTATTCTGTCTCAAAAACTTCTGTGGATCGTTTGAGATTAAACTGGTGTTAGGTAGATGTATTTTCTACTTTTTTTTTTCTGGGCACCAAAATATCAAAGGTCTTTAGGTCAGAGGAAAAAGATCAGAGGAAGCAGTGGACTTTACTCATATCTATAATACCTCATTCTATAGAATGCACTCAAAGCCTCCGCTTCTGAGACTTCTCCCCGTAGTTTTCAGTTATCAAATCCTATTTCTCTAATCATCCAGCAGTTCTGGCCATTTGGGTCAATGTTTCTAATTGCCATGGATGCATGTCTAGGAGTTGCCATTGCATGTTTACTGCATGCTAACCACTTTGATAAGTATTCTACCTACAGCATCATTTAAAAATGATGCTATTTTTATTTATTTATTTATTTAAATATGATATGCATGCACATGATACACATTCAAAATGCAACTCTTTCCCTTAGTCTCCCAGGTTGCTGGCCTAGCAGCATATACTTACCTCCCATTTTTACCAACGTATGCCCATATTTCATGATCCATTGATTTTGTCTTGCCTTATAACAATTTTCTTATCTGTTCCCATTTTTCCAGATGAGAAAACCAAATTTCTCAGTGGTTAAATATATATTCCAAGGTTACATAACTGTAGGGAAAACAAAACAAACAAACAAAAAGAAACATTATTTGAACCCAGTCTTTCTGATTCCAAATGAGACCATGCTCTCAACTACTTTGTTGTGCTTTCTGCCTAAATGTATTTGAATAAATGCAGTCCCAACATCCTTGCTATAATAGTGAGGGCCAATGTTAACTCATATGATTCTTTGATCAAAAATTTCAAAAAATATATCTTCCCTAAGACACTTCCATATATCAAATCATTGTCAGAAAATATTGATTTTGGTACAAAGATACATGAATGCCATCCCAAAAATTGTTCCAATAAATATATAAACAATGATGTCTGTGTGTCCAGTAGTTCCCCTTTGTGTTACAGAGTGTTACAGCTGGAACAACAGCATATTGCAGCCCTGATGGTGGACACTAACTTTTCATTTTTAGCTGCAGCATTTTGTCAATAAGATTGGTAGTTTCCAAAGAATAGTCAGAATGAACACATTTAAACAAAAAGAACGAATTTTCAACAAAGTTACTCTTTCTTCTAAAAGGCGATGAATTTGCAAGACAATTACTAGCAACAAAATGCATGTAGAGCACGGATCCAGCTGGTAGAGAAGATTCAGAGATATACAGGCAACGTCAAGACAATGTGAATAAGGAATTCTTTTCTACTAATGAGTAACTAGAGGCAATGACTTTGCAGCTCATATTAGAGAGAAGTTTATTCTCCTAAGAGAATAATTTCTGAAGATACAAACTCAAAGTGAATTTTAAGCAATGTAGATATAGAAATCTAAATTTTAATTAAAGAGTAATAAGAATACTCATATAGGAAAGTGATATCCCAAATCTCATTAGTGTTGTACAAGAACACAAGATCAACAGAACAAAAACAAATCAAGAAGAGAAATATGAATAAACCAGAACAATAACAAAAAATATGTTAGCCAAATGCCTTTCATGTGTTTTGGTAAATTACAACTGAATGTTAATGGCAATTCTCATCAAAAATTTAGTTTTCATGATCAATAACATATCAGATAAATAAATACATATATTTTATTCCTTGTTGGGAGTTTATGATTTAAAACTAATATTTTTATTTTGTTCACAAAACATAAAGCTAATAAATCTCTGAGTTATTATTACAGAGTAGGAATATGTCTGCATGGACTTCACCTGACTACTACTACAGTTGACTTGATTCTGGAACCAAAAGTAGGCAGTTCAGGTAAGATGAACATTATGCCATGTTTAACTCTCATTTATAACAGGATATACTTAATTTGAATGAGCTACATGTTGTACACAATTCAAAAACACAAATAAATTTTCCTGTTCTGAATTAGGACACATTTCAGAGTACAGGGTGGTTAGTAACAACTAATAAGCGTCTATTAGCTTTTAACTAACATGCCCATGAAGACACTTGGAAAGTAAAATGCATACAACATCAAAAAGCAGGACTACGAAACCAGAATGGAAAACACCATCAATGGCCAATCCATTGGGATTGGGAAATATGGTATTCTTACAAATCTAAGTTCATTATAACTATGTGCACTTAGTATTTAAGCTCTCTTGTAGCAAATCAACATAAATATATTCACAAATTTACAGAGATCTTGAAAAATACATCAAAATTAAAAATTACAACATGTTCTAAAGACTAACCTATGAGACACAATTATGACCTCAAGAAATGGGAAATTTGTGTCAGGCAAGTAATATATAACGTATGTATATGTGTTTGAAATTTTATCTTCTTTTAGGTATATATCATAAGGTAACAATCTCAACATTAATAAAATTTATTCAGACATAGGACAATGGCAGTATAAATTATTAGGATAGAGGTTGAAAATATCATTTTAGCCATTGTGGAAGGCAGAATAACGCCCCACTCTCCAAATATGCCCATGTCCTAATTGCCAGAACCTATGGCCATATTAGGTTTCATGGCAAAGGGGGATTAAAGTTGCAGACAGAATTAAGGCTGTTAATCATCGGATGCTAAAATTTTATATTTTCTCCAGGTGACCTCCATGTATTCACAAGCGTTTTTAAAAGTGGAAGATGGAGACAGCAGTGTAAGTCAGGGTAATGCAATATGAGAAGGACTTAACCCACTGGATTTCAAGATGAGGGAAGTGATAATGAGGCAAGCAATGCAGGCCATCTCTAGAAGATGGAATAGGCAAGGAAAGACATTCTCTCCAGAGCCGCCAGAAATAAATGCAGCCCTGCCAACATCTTCACTTTATCTCAGCAACACGAATTTCTGACTCTCAAAACTGTAAGATAAGAAAGTTGTATTGTTTTAAGCCACTAAATTTGTGACCATTTGTTACAGAAGCAACAGAAAGCTAATACAGGCATCAATTAAATTATGTTTAGAAAGACTCTAATGATGTAGAAACTATGTTTATGTAATCAGGCTAAAATTCAAGAATTCAATTCAAGAAAATATATATATCATATTAAATAAATATGATATTGTTCAAACTTCCTGCAGTATTGTAAACCCTTGCTATCTGAATATATTAACATTTAATAGCAGCCAAAACATAAGATTTAGAGTTATACTTTTATTTGAATATCATTTGTTTTATTTATTAGCTCTTGTGGCCACCGATTAACTATATAAACATGATGATCTTTGGCTTAGCTATCTGACCATCTGTAAAATGGGGATAATTATTTCTACTCCATATGACCTTTGTGAGTTTTTAGTGAGATGATACACACAGCTTAGTAAACACTGGCACATTATACACACTGGACAGATGGTTAGTTGGTGGTAAAACCATTGTTCATAGCCTTTATTCCATCTATTTCATAAGATCAAGAAAACAGTTACATTAAACATTCTTCCCACTTTAGTATTAAAATCATTTTTAATGGATGTATTTAAATGAAAAGTTTGGGTAACTCCAGTGCATATCTAATTGACAAAATGTCAGACACAGTACCAGAGAAGAGGGAAAGTGTTAAAGTGTTAAAGCAGGTATCATCATACAAGCAGGTATTTTGGTTCCTTAGCATCTGTTTACTTAAGCTTAATCAATTCACCACTACTTATTTTTTGAAATCAATTCCTCACCTTCAGTTCTGTAGCAATATTATACCATACTCCTCCAATGGCTTTAGTATCAAAGGCAGCAGAGTTTTAATGGTAAAGCCATTGAGTTTTGTTTTGGGGAAGGTGGGATGAGGAATCATCACTTGGAAACTAATAACTGCCCACACATCTTGAAATGCCATGGAGTTAGAAACAGACTAGAGGAACTGGATACAATACATCATCTAGTTGAACAGCATTTTATGTATAAAGATAATGAGTTCCAATATCTTAAATAACTTGCTGAAGATTATACTACTTCGGATGCTAAGAATAAATCCTTGATGTTCCTTCTCCTAAAAATGCATACTTTATGTTTCAATGTTTATGTATCATTTTATAACAAAATCCCTTCCTTATGTTTGTATTCTTAGTGTTGAGCTTTTTATTGAAAGCAAAAACTGCTCAGTATTCTTAGAGTAGAGCTGTTTGCTGTTATTTTGCCTGTAAGGAAGAATTCTAACCCATGGGGCAGCAAGAGGCATGCTGCTGTTGTCAACAGAGAAGGCAATGGGGCAGGAGGTGAAAAGACTGAGCAACATATAAAGATCCCTTACAGCAAAGTTCACCCAGGTGTTTCTCTCAAATTCCCAACCCACTCCCTCCCACACTTCCTTAAGAACAGGTGTGACCCCTGGAACATCAGAGCATCAGCAGGGGTAAATGAAAGGTTATACAGAGTTGAAAAGGAGCAGAAAATTTGAAAAATAAGCATATCTAATAAATAACACCTGTCTTCTGTAAAGGTTTCAATATTTACACTTAATATTATACCTTTAGTTCTGAAAAGGCAAAAGACTGACTCATCTTGATCTATAAATTAGTGACATAAATAAGCATAGATAATAAAAGATACAAATACTAAAGGTCAAAGACCTTATTATAAACAGATTATTTTGAAATTTATATATATTATTTTATAAAATTATAAAGGCATAGAATTGAAATACATCACCCCATCACTTAGACCAGTCTCATCTGTTCTAATTATTTTATTCTCAAATTTTGAGGGCTTATCTATTAAAAGTTCATAAGCTACTTTGACAGTGAATAATGAGCAATTTTTCAGATTTAGTCCATGCTGACATTTCGGTTCTCTATTTGATGATTGTTGACTTCATTAAGTGCACTTATAAAATAGTGCTTAAAATCTAAAAAGGTTGGAGACTTCAAATTAAACTACCACGTAACTTACCACTGTTAACCTAAAGAATGTTGATTGTTATGTATTAACTATCCCTATGGTGTTCCAAAGGAAAAAAAAATTGGTGAACAGATATATTAACAGAAGTGCAGATTCTCATTTTACCGATCTTTACCAAAGTGTATTAGTCTGTTTTCACCCTGCTATAAAGATATTACCCGAGACTGGGCAATTTATAGAGGAAAGAGGTTTAATTGACTCATAGTTCTACACGGCTGGGGAGGCTTTAGGAAACTTACAATCATGGCAGAAGGCGAAGGGGAAAGCAACAACCTTCTTCACATGGTGGCAGGAGAGAGAAGAGTGAGGAATGAAGAGGGAAGAAACCCTTATAAAACCCCCAGATCTCATGAGAACTCATCACTATCACCAGAATAGCATGGGGGTAACCGCCCCCACGATCCAACCACTTCCCTCCAGGTTCCTCTCTAGACACATGGGGATTATGAGGATTGCAACTCGAGATGAGATTTGGGTGAAGACACAGAGCCAAACCATATCACAAAGCATTGCCAGTTGATTAACTTGATAGGTTATATTCGCACAGGTAGGAAAAAAAACACAGTGTAACTGTACAGTATATTGTTTTCAAGCAAGAGATTAGGGCCTATTTCTTCTAAAATATAGCATATTTCATAAATCTATAACTTTTTAGACATCTGGTTTCTAAGTGCTTGAGTGATTTCATCACTATTTTTTTTCATTTTTAGTAAATTACAGAGGTTTTTTCTTTAGTATTGAAACACACAACTCTAGTTCTTTATTTGAATAAAGAATTCATAATATTAAAAAGAGACGTTTTCTAGCTTCATTAAATCAATGATTTTCACATGTCAAGGCCAGCCATCTTCTTGACTATTTTGTATATGATTAAGGTAAATGAATTATCAAAGTCTTGCTTATGAGTCTTTTTTTAAAGGCCAGCTACTGCTAACAGTTACCTGAGAGTAATATGTCACAGTTATGTTTTTTTAATTAAAATTTTTATTTTTTTTGTGTATATAATAAGTGCATTATAATTAGGTTTTAAGAGTTTCTTACCTCTTGAGTTGTGTAGCCACATACTATTTACTAATTGAATTTACATAGCAGTACATGCCACTGGGAAGAAAAAAATCAGAAGGAAAATAAAGTTAAAACTGGAGGAGCAGAAGTTAAAAACGGAAACAAAAGTGGTAGTGTAAGAGGATTATAAATAAGAAATATTAATTATGAAAATGTAAAGAATGACTTCATAGTACAATTATACCAACAACATGAAGCTTCTGACATTTTCCTTCCTTACAGCTACAGAGTAGGAAAAAGGAGTGGGAAATATAAGCCTGTGTGTCATAGATATATGTCAACCCATAAACAAATGTATAACTTAAAAAGACTGTGTCCAAAAGGTAAGTAGGCAGTGTTAAGGTTTTTTATTTATTTGAAGACAGAAAAGCATTTTAGCCAAAAACATACTGATTTTTGATCAGTCTGATTAAATGACTGATGACTGTTTAACATTTTTGCACTCTTTAAAGAGCATCCTTTTATCAGATAAAGTCAATCTGAGTGTCCTATATTTACATATCAGTTATAGAATTGCACAATGTTTTATGGGTTAAATTGTTTCACCTAAAAATTCATATGATAAAGTTCTAACCTCCAATATTGCAAAATATGAATTTGTTTGGAAATAGGGTCGTTATAGATGTAATAAGGTGAGGTTTCATTGGAGTAGGGTAAGCTGTTAATCCAATATGACTGATGGCCTTATGAAAATGAGAAATTTGAAGAGACAAACATGTACACAAAGAGAATGCCATAATAACATGAAAGAAGAGATGAGATGATGTAACTACAAGCCCAGGAACATCAAAGATTTCTAAAAACTTATCAGAAGCCGGGAGAGAGGCATATAACAGATTCTCCATCATATTTCTCAGAAGCAACCAAGCCTGAAAACACCTTGATCTAGCCTCCAGAACTGTGAGATGATGTTTTGTTGTTTAATCTATCCAGTTTGTGGTACGTTGTTATGACATCCCTAGCAAATTAATACATAATGTCTCTGCATCACTACTTCTGTGTATTAGCATGGATGTCTGAAAAGGTGGCATATAAATAGATATAGATGAAGAGAATGAAGACAACCTTGGATTGACCTTGTGCTTAGTGATGGTAATTAGATATGCATATTGCATCTAGTTAAGTAAAAATAAGCAATAGAAGGAAAGCCACAGAAGCACATTAAAAGACAATATTTTTCCCTAATGAAATACTTAGAAAACTGTAGAAACAATAGAACAGATCATTATTGTTGTTGTTTAGGCATGGAACTCATATACAGTTATAGATTGATTAACCATCACTTGGTAAAATGTATATAATTAAACATTGAGTTATAATAGGCAACAGTTCAATAAAAAGTGGCAGCCATTGGCAGAGGTTTTTAAGATTAATGAAAGCTGTCATAAGAATGCAGATAGTGTTATATTTTTAAAAAACTATTTTCTAGTTTTTCCATAAAACGAGCATTCTGTTTTTGTATCTAACTTTTATTCTTCTGGATAAAAATAAAAGGCTTTTCTCTACTACATATAAATTATTTTGAATTCTAGGTCATTCGGAAGTAGGAACATCAATTAACTTAGATCAGCAGCACTGAACCTAAGTTCAATGCAGTAAAACAAAACAACAACAACCCAAAAAATACCAAAGAGGAAGAGAGAAATGGCAGTTCAGTCTTAGATAAAAATGCTGTATATAAGATAAAATATTTTTCTGGATGGAATCTAAGAGAAGCAAACAGCCAAAACCAAATGTTGCAATGTAAGAATAGCAATCATAATTAGCTGAGAGTATTCATTCATTCAACAAATATTTGTTGAGCATTTACTCTGTGCTTGGCATTATGCTAGCCCCTGGGAATAGAAGGATGAAAGATCAAAACTGCCATATGCTTATAGTGGTAAACATAAAAAACAAATGTGCAGTGGAATGTATATGATGATTTCAGTGTTAAAAGCATTTTAAACAAAACCAAAGAATGATAGTTGCTCAGCTAAGGTCATAAAAAGGTCTCTTTGAGGAGATTTTTAAGCTGACATGCACAGAGGTAAGAAGCTATTCATAGACAAGGGAGCAGCATTCCTAATTAAGAAGGAAAAAGTAAGTTGCCATTCAAGAGAGTTTTGTAATTTCTGTAAATGCTTGTCCTGAAAACTCAAACTGTTTCACCTGAATTAAGATGATAATCATTTGAGTTGGGAAAAACTAAGAAAAACATAATTATATAATATAAAAAAATATGATTTTTAAATGTTGGACAGTAAACCATACATTTAATTATTTTTTATCTCAATTTGTACTGGAACATACAGCATATTAAATATCACATAGGTTTACACTGATGCATGTCTTAATTACAACTAATTAAAATGCTTCTTGTGCTTAATATAATTTAATATGTTTTGCATAATTTACATTAACATATTATGCAGGACATTATTTTTGAAGACACACAGCTTACATCTAAACAGTGCTTATGATTTTCCATATTCAATTTGTACTTTAGTCATATTATTATTTTTATTTTGCATGTGAGGAAACTGAGGTAGACAAATATTATGCAAATTATTTCACGGTACAGAGCTAGCAGGTGGCAAAATAAAGATTTAAACCATGGAGGACTGGCTTCAGAATCCATGTATGTAATACTCATTTAGGCTGCATTGCTTGAATCTTTGTTTTAGTTTATATTTAACCAAATATAAAAAGTTCATAAGGAACTTTTTTGCTTTACGTATCATCTTGTATTTTGACTATATTTTTCATCAACAAGATGAAAAATTCAAAGGAATGGTCGTCTGGTTTACAGCCAGTTCATCTTCAATTCTCCCAAGCCAAATGAAATAATTCTTACATTGCACAAGTTTTTAAAAATGCAAATCCTTCCAGACAAGTGAGGGTAAATTTATCTTGCAGGCAAAGCAGACATGCATTGGCTTTGATCCTTTGAAGAAAATATTGAAGACAAAAAATTACAAGTAAAGCAATGAAGGATTTGGAAAGTGGGCTTTATTTGACATGGATAGAGATAAACAAAATGGTAGCATGATCCTGGGGAGGCCTACCTCATTCATTTCCCTCTTTCTCACTTCATGATTTTAAAATTCATTTTCCAAGTTGATATTTCTATTTGTCTTCCATAACCATTTCTTTACAACATTAATATTGAGCTAGACTTGAAGGTACACATTGTCGGAAGACCTAGAAGATTGTTGGAAACCATCTACATAAAGGAATATAATAAATTGCAGTAGAAGGTAAAAATAAACTTTGCATGTTATTCTTTTTGCATTATATAGATGATAACAAATAAAACATAACAGCACTATTGAATACATGGGGAATATCCTCTTATATATTCTTTCACTGAAATTAAAAAGATCATCCTTCAGAGTAATTGAGCTCTTCTCACTGAAAATGGATGTTGTTATTTATAAATATGCAGAATAACCTCTGAAAATAATTCTTAGAAATACTGTATGTCAACATATGTCAAAGGACCTTGATATGGTTTGGCTGTGTCCCCACCCAAATCTCATCATGAATTGTAGTTCCCATAATCTCCAGGTGTTGTAGGAGTTCATTGAATCATGGGGGTGGTTACCCTCATGCTGTTCTTGTGATAGTGAGCAAGTTCTCACAAGATCTGATGGTTTATAAGGGGCTTTTCCCCATTTGCTTGGCACTTCTCCGTCCTGCCATTATGTGAAGAAGGACATGTTTGCTTCACCTTCTGCAATAATTGTAAGTTTCCTGAGACTTACCCAGCCATGCTGAACTCTGAGTCAATTAAATCTCTTTATAAATTACCCATTCTTGGGTATGTCTTTATTAGCAGCATGAGAAGAAACTAATAGCGGCCTCATGCTTACCTCCATGCACACTAAATTTAAAGATCTTATCTTTATGGTAACTTTTCTGTTTTCCCTATTCTTCCCACTAAAACTTTGAAAATATAAAGTCTAAATAAACTAAGAACTATGGCTTAGTGTTATTTTCCTTTAAAATTTTATGTAACTGCTTTGTGTATTCTACATGCAAATTACAGGATTTTTTTGTATGATTCTCTCAACATCCATGAATAAAATTTGAAAACCTATTTGCTTTTAGTTTAGAGGAAACAAAATAGAACCTTATTGAAATTTACTGTTGGTCTTAGAAAAAGTTAACAAGGTGAATTGATTGTGCCTCTGAGAAGATAAGATTTTATTGTTGTTAGTATTAGATTCTCTAAGTTTAAATGTGTTTCTTCATCGATGATAAGTAAATATGTGGAAAGGAAAAACGTTAGCAGTGTTTTAGTTCTTTCAATTCAGAGCTGCTTCACTTAAATCTAGTTTTGTTCAAAATAAAACAATGGATACCTAAATTTCTTAGGCTAAATAACAGTATAAAGTCACACTTTTAAACAAATCTTGTCAGTGAATGTCAAAGTCTTGATTATAATTCAGCCACATTTACTGATTGCAAATAGAAATGTGTAAAATATAATAAACACTTATATACAAACACAATATAAAAATAACCAAAAATACTTCATTTTGCAAAATCCTAAAGCTGTTTCATTCAGGCAATTTCTACTTCCATATAATCTTTGCTATGTCAACCTATGCTCCAGAGAATTTTTTCATTGTATGAATGCCTTTGTGTTGGCATATACTCTTTGAATAGAGATTTATGCTACACTCATTCTGACATTTTGTTATTTGCAGAGAAAAGGCAAGTATTGTTATGGTACATTTGATTGCATTAATATTAGAAAGAAGAAAAAATACCACTGAAAGAAGTCACATTTGAAATGAGCTTTTTGAGCTTTTTTGTAGTCATCGCTTAAATATATATATATATATATTTTAATTTTATTATTTTTTTATTTTTTATTTTTGAGACGCAGTCTCACTCTGTTGCCCAGGCTGGAGGGCAGTAGGACGCGATCTCAGCTCTCTGCAAGCTCTGCCTCCCAGGTTCAAGCTATTCTCCTGCCTCAGCATCCTGCGTAGCTGGGACCACAGGGGCATGCCACCACGCCCGGCTAATTTTTATATTTTTAGTAGAGATGGGGTTTCACCATGTTGTCCAGGCTGTTCTCAAACTCCTAACCTCAAGTGATCCACCCACGTTGGCCTCCCAAAGTGCTGGGATTACAGGTGTGAGCCACTGCCCCTGGCCCTAAATAGATTTTAAATAAGTTTTCTGGATGCACACACTAGTAAACACAAATGCCAAAGACTTGCCTTCCAATTCTCTGTCTACCTCTAACTCAGGCTGTTGTCTTGGCACAGTTAAACAACTTTTCTAGCCTCAATATTTTCATCTTCAAAATCAAAAATAAAATATATTACATATGGATCTATGACAAATAGTGATATATTCCATGTGCACGTTATCATTAAACATGAATTAACCAATATTTAAATCTTTTTTTTTTTTTTTTTTTTTTTTTGAGACGGTGTCTCTCTCTGTCGCCCAGGCTGGAGTACCCAGGCTGCAGTGATCTCGGCTCACTGCAAGCTCCGCCTTCCGGGTTCACGCCATTCTCCTGCCTCAGCCTCTCGAGTAGCTGGGACTACAGGCACCCGCCACCACACCCAGCTAATTTTTTGTATTTTTAGTAGAGACAGGGTTTCACCGTGTTATCCAGGATGGTCTCCATCTCCTGACATGATCCGCCCGCCTCGGCCTCCCAAAGTGCTGGGATTACAGGCGTGAGCCACCGTGCTCGGCCTATTTTAATCTTTAAAATGAAAAATCTGATTGCCTGTGGATCTATGACAAAAGAGTAATATATTTCATAAATACTTTAACTAAAAACATATGAATGAATTAATATTTTAGTTTACTACCAAGGTAAAGAAAACAAATGTAGTATTGTTTCTTCATCTCTGGGTTACCACATTGGAGAAAAAAGATGAATATGAATTAATATTTGAAGAAATATTTCTCTTAAGTCTCTGTTAGGTAGCACATAAGGACATACTCCTGGTTCTCCTTTGGAAAATGTAACATTTGCATTGGTTGATGTGACCTTCTCCTTACTTTCCAGTGGCTTCCAACTCGTTTCTGTACATTGCGTCTCTCCAGACCACACAGCTCTCTTCTGTTACTGTGAGAATGACAACACCTCTGTTGCAGCATCATTAGCGATATCCCACAGAGGAAAAGCATTGGTAACACGCAGCAAAACCTGTATATTGCTCAGGTAACGAGAAAATAATAAAAGATGGAGAGAATAGGAGAAAAGGAAAGTAATGTCTTCAAATGTAAGAAGATCTAATTTTTATACCCACAGTTCAGACACATAATGAAGCATACCACGAATAAAGAGAATTCAATAAGACCAGGATCCTGCATTACAGGTAAAGGAATAAGTATTAGACTTAAAATTTATTTTCCCAGCTACTCAATCCCTTAAATAGTACTTTGACAATGGAGAAATCAGTTTGCAAAGGCAAACCAGTTTCAAAATATTGGTGAAAGAAGTATTGAAGATAGTCTAACATAAAAATCACTGGAGGATAGGCTTACTGAAAAATAAAGCAGAATGCCTTTCTAATATGTTGTCATTACTGAACACTTACTATATTTATCCACCTGCCAGAAATATGCTAAGCTGAATACACCTAGAGAGAAATGAGTCCTATTCCTAACCTTAATATGTTCCATCTATTTATTTAAGGAAATGTGTGCACTATATTGCCTATAAAAGGCAGTCAGGAAAATACAATGTAGACAGTTACTACTTCATATCTAGTCATTTCATCCTCAGATACAGTATAATGTAAGGATAACTTCTTAAATGAGTTGTTGAGTAGATTGAATTTACTCTGTTGCTACCATAACCTATAGCTAGTGACCACGTGAACCCTAAATAAACCCAGAATTTGTTGTCCACATTTCTTATCTCATTTACCTGTTCCTCCTTCCTAAGTTTTCCATTTACATTTTCTTATAACTTAAAACCATCATTAGTCACAAAAATTCACATTGAAGACTGTGAATTTTGATCAATGAAATGAAAATTCTTAGAAGAAAATTATAAAAATGAATAATATTCAAGAAATGAATACTTTTTTCCCAGAACACTACTTTTATACTGGTAAAAGTGGGCATTGAACTAAAATGAGTGGAGCCTAATAGAGAAGCTATGCTACCTACTCTGCTTGTAGTGAATGTCTGCATTTCAGTAGCTTAACAAAATCAAAGTTACATCTTACTCATATCAAAGTACGATATGGTTATTTCTGATCAGTAAGGGGAACGGGGACTGGCATTGCTATAAAAATAATAAGAAACCAAGGACCCAGCTGACAGAAGCTCTGTAAATCCACATCCAATTGGTGGAATGAGAGAGATACTGGATACGATTGCATAGAAGACGTTTGCACAAGACCTGGAAGCTGTACTTATCACTTTCGCCAAAATTCCATTGCAGAAACGCTGCAACATGGTCTCCCCTAACTGCAAGGAATCCTGAGAGATATAATCTAGCTATGTTTTCAGAATAGAGAGGAGATGAATTTAAAGAGGAACAATCAGCATTTCTTCCACAGTCTGTCCTCCTGGTCAATAAAAAATCATTTGCAGTCTTATTTAAACTCACACACTATATTCTCTTGTTACCTCGAAAAAGAAAACCAATGTCTATCCCAGGTACTCCTATATCTCAAAGTGCAGTATTTCAGTTAGAGCATACTATTTATGATCAA
This sequence comes from Pan troglodytes, assembly GCF_028858775.2. Classification (NCBI taxonomy): domain Eukaryota; kingdom Metazoa; phylum Chordata; class Mammalia; order Primates; family Hominidae; genus Pan; species Pan troglodytes. The sequence goes on along the minus strand of NC_072412.2, from coordinate 89,314,559 downwards.
ATTTGGTATCACATGGTTTGGAAACTTATACACTAAAAATAAATGACCTGCCCCTTACCCAACTCCCACAATGTGCAATGGTAAACTAAGGACAACATAATCTTGGTAAAAATAGCCTATGTTAAAATAGAAGAATAAGAGACATACAGTAGTCATACATACATACTGGTCCCTGGCAATAATGAACTCCTTCTGAGTCCCTGTGCTAAGAAAGGAGGGATTTATTTGATTAGCCTCAGGATCTCTGGCATTCTTTGTAGGCATTTGATTCCAATCTTTAGGAGTTTCTTCGTGTCACAATATCCTTGATGATTACTTCTGAATTGGGCACTGAGGAATATATCCTGTGTGGGAGAGGGGTACTTCCTTCTGTTCCAAAGATTTAGGTACCTAGGAAGGTTTTAGAACTGCAGGACATTTAGATGAGGTTTTTGTTTCTTTTTTTCTTTGCCAATTTTTATTCTCTGCAGAGCTTAATAGACTTCTGATCCAGTTGCTATTAGTCAATTACATGTGAGTAAACATACCAAAATTTTCTTCTAGTTTAAATTTCAAGTCTGGCTTTTTTTAATTCTCATGCAAACTGAAATAATTAGCATGGATGGGAAGAAAAGTTTCCTAATTTAATATTTACCAAAAGATTGATATGCTCTCTTTAAGATATCTTAGTGGATCTTTGCCATGCAAATCCCTTTTCTAGTAATACCTCTTACTGTTTAGTAACTGGAAGTTTTAGGCTTTCCCAAAACTGTGTGGCTTCAAATTTCTCACCACTATTTTTTTCTACCTCTGTTCTGAATTAGTCAATTATTATCTTTTTAATTTTATTTTTAATTTCACTACATATTCTCATTTATAAATGGGAGCTAAATAATGCATACACATGGTCATAGAGTATAGAATAATAGACTTTGGAGACTCTTTTCTCTTTCTTAATAACACCTTTCTGAAACATTAAATAAAAGTTAACAAACATGAACCTTGTTACCTTTTCCAACTTCTTCCCTAAAGCTACAGACTTAAGTAGGACATGGTTTGTCTTCAGAATTATTACAGATAGCTATAGTTTTCTCAGATATTTTGCCACTAAGTAATAAAGGTCTTCAACTTTTAAATCTGAAGTTGCTAATCCCTAATCTTGTGCAACATACCTGCTAAACTAATGAGACCACTGCTCCCCCAATCATTTGTTCTACATATTTATGAATTAGGTGAAAGCTATCTGATATTAAATCCCAACATTTTTGAGGCATAGCAGACTACAGGCAAGTCTATATGATAGCCTTATAACATTCGATGCTAATATATCTGCTTGTAGATTGGCTGGTTTTTCTCCATGCAATGCATAATTTCCTCTAGCTCTTTTTTGGGGGCTCCAATTCCCCTAGGTTAGGGCCTCTTCATTCTAACTATGAAAATCTCAGAAGAGAAAAAGGAAACAAAGGAGGTACCGATGATTCCTTAAAACCTTGGACAGGAGTGATACTTGCCTTTCTCATAGCATTCTTTGCTAAGGACTAGTAATAAGGCCACACATATAGGTAAGGAAAAGGTAGGCTAGATAACATAATCCCAGATTATGTGTCTTTGCTATGGAAAGGGATATGACTCTGGAACAATTGCTGACTCCATTTTTTATGGACTGAATTATGTTTCCCCAAAATTCATATATTGAAATACAAATTTTGAGTACTTAGAATGTGACTGTATCTGAAGATACAATCTTTAAGAGGTAATTATGGGCTGGGTGCGGTGGCTCACGCCTGCAATCCCAGCACTTTGGGAGGCCGAGGCGGGCAGATCATGAGGTCAGGAGATTGAGACCATCCTGGCTAACACGGTAAAATCCCATCTCTACTAAAAATACCAAAAAAAAAAAAAATTAGCTGGGCGTGGTGGTGGGTGCCTGTGGTCCCAGCTACTTGGGAGGCTGAGACAGGAGAATGGCGTGAACCCTGGAGGCGGTGCTTGCAGTGAGCCGAGATCACTGCAGCCTGGGTACTCCAGCCTGGGCGACAGAGAGAGACACCGTCTCAAAAAAAAAAAAAAAAAAAAAAGGGTAATTATGGTAAAATGAGGTCATTAGGGTGGGCCCTAATTCTAATTCAGTACAACTGATGTCTTTATGAGAATTGCAAGTTTAGGCATCAAGAGACACACTCACGCGGGGAAGAACACGTGAAGACACAGGGAGGAGACAGGGTTTACATAAAGTCAAGGAGAAGGGCCTGAAACATTCTTCTTTCACAGTCTCGCATAAGGAACCAACCCTGCCGAAACCTTGATCTCAGACTTCCAGCCTCAAGAACTGTGAGAAAATAAATTTCTGTTGTTTAAGCCATTCAGCTTGTGGAACTTTTATATGATGACTCTGGCAAACTAATATGGCATTACACACAGGGGATAAGAAAATAACCCAAATAAGTATATGTATCAACTACCATAAGAGCAGATTGAGTTCCTATCCTAAAGGAAAATACTATTAGATAAATTTTAGAAATGTATCTAATAAAGCTATAACAATCGGTAAAGCTCATAAATTTTCTTACTGTGAACTTATATATGAATTTAAAATAGAAAGGTATTATGTACTAATTCTTGTCCCGATCAGAAGGTTTACCTGTACCCCTCAAATAACTATCACCAGAATGAAGGCAGCAGTTACATGAAGAAGCACAAAGAACTGCCACTAAAGATTTAATGGTACCCAAATCCCTTTTAAAGTATGTCTGTGTCTATATTGGTTAACCTTTTCTTATCTGAAATACAAATGCCACACGATCTCACTTATAAGTGGAAGCTAAACATTGAGTACAGATGGACACACACAAAAAGAACAACAGACACAGGGGTCTACTTGAGAGAGAAGGGTGGGAGAAGGGTGAGGGTGGAAAAGATACCTATTGGGTACTATGCTCACTACCTGCGTGATGAAATCATTTGTACACCAAACTCCAGTGACACACAATTTACTTATGTAGCAAACCTGCACAAAACAACCACCTCATCCTAAAAATAAAAGTTGAAAAAGAAACAAAACAAAATAAATCCTGTACTGAAATTTCCCAAAGCTGTTGCATTATAGGGAAATGGCCATTTTTCTCAAGTTTTATATCAGTCATTGTCTAGCTAAACAATTTTTAAAAAATTGTCACAGAGGGAATTTCTGCATTTAAATGGGTGGTGAAGAGCTTGAGAGCTATATAAGAGCTGATAAAATAATCTAGAAGAAAAAAGACACAAGACCCTACTAGTTTTGCCCCTTCATGAGAGGCAAATGAAAATAATGGTGTTTCTGTGTCCCAGAAGTCTTGACCAACTGAAAGAAGCTTAATCTGCTGATGAGAGTGGGAGTTGAAATTATAAAGGACAAATAAAGGCTGCCAGAAAAGTTAGCTGATGTAAAAAGGGAAATGGGATACATTGGCCTTCAATATTTTGCTGACATCCTCCAGTAAAAATTAAGTTGATACTGGAGTCTGGGAAATAAAATATTCAGTAGTTGAAAACATCTCCCTCTCCATTATAACAAGCAGATTAGGGAAGAGAGGAGCCAAAGTCTAACAATGGAAATGCTCTCTCCTCTTTTACTCTTTGGTATCTATGCTCATCATTTTACTCACATTAAGAAACAGTATTCTGCCCTGGCACACAGTGGCTCAGGCCTGTAATCCCAGCACTTTGGGAGGCCAAGGCGGGTGGATCACGAGGTCAAGAGATCGAGACCATCTTGACCAACATGGTAAAAGCCCATCTGTACTAAAAATAAAAAATAAAATTAGCTGGGATTGGTGGCACATGCCTGTAGTCCCAGCTACTTGGGAGGCTGACGCAGGAGAATCGCTTGAACCCAGGAGGCAGAGGTTGCAGTGAGCCGAGATTGTGCCACTGCACTCCAGCCTGGGGACAGAGTGAGATTCCATCTAAAAAAAAAAAGAAAAAGAAAAAGAAAAAGAAAGAAACAATATTCTTTCATTTGACATGAGTCAACTATTTATCAAATAAAAATAGATATAATCAGCTTGCCCTTTTCTTTCCCCTCCTTCTCCTTTTTCCTTCTCCTCTTCTCCTTTTCTCCTCCTTCTCTTCCTCCTCCTTCTTCTTCTTTCTTCTTTTTCTTCTTCTCTCCCCAATCAATAATGAGAACAGCAAAACTCCATTAGTCATTGCAAGAAACTCAAGATCTCTAGCACAAGGCCCAGATGTATCTTCTTTCATTTTCATAATCTATGAACTTATAAAATCAGTAATTTCTAATAAGTTTTATCTAAAATAATAAGAAAAGAGAAAAAAGAAAAAAGCAATACTCATAATTGATAATAAATGTGGCTATAAATAGCTACCTAATAAAATTATGCATAGAATCCACAGTTCTTATTTCTTTAACTGGTCAGGAAGCTATCTGATATATTTAGCCTTTTTTTTTAAGGCCATTTACTCTAACCAGCAAAGAAGCAAAGAAAGACCCTTGCATACATTTTCCTTTTGTCAGTGAGACAGAAGTGTCCAAAGTATCCAGGAAGTCTTTTCAATTTCAAGTTTAACAGGACCATTTTGGGAGCCAATAAACCTGGAACAGCAGAGATCAGGTTTGACTGGGTTGGAAGCAAAAGTGCTAAAAGCAGGTTATTGGAATTTGTGATGGGAATTGAAGAAAGATGGCAGAGAAGACTCTCCAGCAATCATTGCTCTGCATAAAAATCAACTTAAACAACTGTCTACATGCAAAAATACTTTCCCAATAGCGAAGGAACACAGATAAGAGATCACAGTACCTGATTATAGCACAATATTAAGAAAATATGCATTGAAGAGAGTAAGAAGAACAGTATGACATCGTATGTGTCACCCCTCCCCCAACCATAGGGAGCACAGCATGGGAAGAGATACCATCCACTTGTGAGAGAGAGAGAGAAGGAAGCATAGGACTTTGTCTTGGACTCAACACTAGGCCCACCACAGTAAAACCCAGCACTGGGCAGACACTCATGACCCTACATTTCAGGTGAGTACAAATGGACTAACTGTTTAGAACTGACTTGGTGCCAGGTGGGATCACACAGCCCCAGGTGCCAGGCATTTTTTGAGAACTCAGCCTCTGATCTGTACCATTGCTGAACCAATGTCAGTGGCCCTGGGCCCCAGACAGCCCTAAGCAACAGGCAGCTCTTAGTGGCTCCTAGCTTCATGACTTAGTGTCCCAGCATCACGCCTGCCTTAGTGAATCCCAGGCTCAGGTGGCACCATGCTGACTGAATCCGTCCTAAGTTTCTAATCTGCCGCAGACAAGGCTAGTTTGTGGAGACTGAAATAAGTATCTGCTTCTTCAAATATGCAAACACTGATGGACAACCATGAGGATCAAGAACAATTAGGGAAATACGATATCACTAAACCAGCAAAGTAAAGTACAAGTAACTGAGTTAGAGACAGAGATGTATTAACATCTTGAAAAAGAATTCAAAATAAATATTATTAGGAAGCTTAGCAAACTTCAAGAAAATACACAGAAAAAAATTAACCAAAATAAGGAAAACAATGTGACCAGAATGAGAACTTTAATAGAGAGGTTGTGATAATAACTAAAAACCCAAAAATGTTGGGCCTAAGAAATACAATAAATGAAATGCAAAGTGCAATAGAGAGCATCAATAGCAAAATTTATCAAGTACAAGAAAAATATCTGTGAACCTGAAGAAAGGATGTTTGAGAATATAGTCAGAGGAGACAAGAGAAAAAAAGAAAAAAAAAATAAAGAAATCTTACAGGATTAATGGGGCAGCATAAAAGAGTAATTTTTTTTTTTGAGTCATAGAAGTTGAAGAAGAAATAGACAAAGGTATAGAAAGCTTATCTAAAGAAACAGTTGCAGAAAATTTTCCAAACCTGGAGAAAGGTGTAACTATCCAGATATAGAAAGGTCAAAGTTCTCTAATCCTATTCCATCCAAATAAGAGTACTCTAAGAAATGACCTATAATCAAACTGTCAAACATCAAAGACAAAGAGAGGATCTGGAAGGCAGCAAAACAAAAGATAACATATAAGGGAGTTTCAATATGAGTAGCTGATGATTTCTCAGCCAAAACCTTATAGGCCTGGAGAGAGTGGAATAATATATTCAGAAGTGCTGAAGGTAAATACCAACCAAGAATATTATACTCTTCAGAAATTAAGGAGAGAGAAATAATTTACTATGAAACTTAAGTTGAGAGAATTTATCACAACCAAAATCATCTTACAAGAAATGCTAAAGGGAGTTATTTGAGTTGTAAGAAAAGGTTGCTAATGAGAAACACAAAAACATCTTAAAGTATAAAACTCACTGATAAAGTACACAGGCAAATACAGAATTATCTAACACTGAAATCATAGTATATAAATTACTTATATCTTTTGTATTAATACTACAAGACAAAACTGTTAAAATACTATTAGTTACAGTATTTTTTAGGGATATACAATATAAAAAGATGTAAAATGTAATATCAAAATTTCAAAATGTTGGGAGGAATGAAGTAAAAGTGTAGTGTTTTTTTCAATCAAAGTTAAGTTGTTATTAGCTGAAAAAAGCATGTTATTACTATAAGATGTTTATTTTAAGACTCATGGTAACCACAAAACAAAAACCTGTAGTAGATACACACACACACACAATGTTGAATCAAAACATACCACTAGAGAAAATCACTTATCTACAAAGAAAGACAGAAAAGTAGAAAGAATAGTAAAATATACAAAAGAAATAGAAATAATAGATAAAATGGCAGTAGCAAGTCCTTATCTATTAGCAATAATCTTGAATGTAAATAGATTAAATTCACCAATCAAAAGACATAGAGAAACTGAATAAATTTTAAAGATAGCAATAAAATAACTGTATGCTGCTTACAAGAGCATATATGCCTATAGGGACACACATAGACTGAAAGTGAAGAGATGATAAAAGATATTTCATGCAAGTAGATATCAAAAGAGATCAGGATAGCTATATGTATTAGATAAAATAGGCTTTAAGTCAAACATTGTAAAAAAAAAACCCAAAAGCATCATTATATAAAGATATAAAGAGGTCCATTCATCAAGTGGATATAATAATTATAAATATATGTGAACTCATCAGAACCTAATATATAAAGAAAACACAAATAGGACTGAAGAGAAAGATAGACTAAAATACAATTATAGTAGGAGACTTCAACACCCCACTTCCAGTAGTGGACAGATCATCCAGATAAAAAAATCAATACAAGAAAATCAGACTTCAACTACATATACAGAACATTCTATCCAACCACTACAGAATTTGTATTTTTTTCAACAGCACATGGAGCGTTCTCCAGGAAAGATCATGTGTTAGGATATAAAACAGGTGTAAGAGTTTTAAAAGAATTGTAAAGATTGAAAATACATTAAGTATCTTTTCGACCACCATGGTACAAAACTAAAAATTAATAATTTTGTATTAATTAATCCCAAATAGGAACACTGGAAATTCAAAAAACCCAGAAAATAAATGATGGGCTCTTGAACAACCAATGGGTCAAGGAAGAAGTTAAAAGGAAAATTTTAAAGGTTCTTGAGACAAATGAAAATGGAAACACAACATACACAAACCTAAGAAATACAGCAAAAACAGTTCTAAGTGGGAAGTTTATAGCAATAAACACCTACATCAAAAAAGAAAAAAAGATCTCAAAGAAACAATCTAATGGTGCACCTCAAGAAACTAGAAAAAAAAGAACAAACTAAGCCCAAAGTTAGTAAAAGAAATAAATTAATAAAGATCACAGCAAGGGCCAGGTGCGGTGGCTCACATCTGTAATCCCAGCACTTTGGGAGGCCGAGGCGGGCAGATCACAAGGTCAGGAGTTTGTGACCAGCCTGGCAAACATGGTGAAACCCTGTCTCTACTAAAGATACAAAACATTAGCCTGGTATGGTGGCTGGTGCCTGTAATCCCAGCTACTCTGGAGGCTGAGACAGAGGAATTGCTTGAACTCAGGAGATGGAGGTTGCAGTGAGCCTAGATTGTGCCATTGCACTCCAGGCTGGGTTACAGAGTGAGACTCTGTCTCAAAAAAACAAAACAAAACAAAACAAAAAGATCACAGAAAAAAAAAAAGAAATAGAGAACAGAAAAAAAATAGAAAATATCAATGAAACTAACAGTTGGCTTTTGAAAAATAAACAAAATTGACAAAACTTTAGCTGGCCTAGCTAACATCAGAAATACAAAGGAGATATTACAGCTAATATGACAGAAATATGAAAGGTTATGAGACTATTTTTAATAATATGTCAAAAATTTGAATAACCTGGAAGAGATACATTTATAGAAAATAAAACCTATCAGGACTGAATTAGAGAGAAATATAAAATCTTAATACATCAATAATGAGTGAGAAGATTGGATAAGTAATAAAAGGAGTTTCCTAAAAAAAAAAAAAAAAGCCCAGCGCCTGGTGGCTTCACTGCTGAATTCTATCAAATATTTAAAGAGCAAATAACAATTTTTCTAAAGGTCTTCCAAAATATATATATAAAAGGTAGGAATGTGTCCAAACTCATTTTACAAGACTAGCATCACCTTGACACCAAAGCCAGACAAAGACATTGCCAAAAATATGGTTTGGCTGTGTCCCCACTCAAATATCATCTTGAATTGTAACTTCCACAATTCCCACACATAATGGGAGGAACCTGGTGGGAGGTGATTAAATTATGGGGGTGGGTCTTTCCTTCACCATTCTTGTGATATTGAATAAGCCTCATGAGGTGGTTTTAAAAATGGGAGTTTCTCTACAGAAGCTCTCTTCTCTTGTCTGCCACTATGTGAGACATGCCTTTTACTTTATGCCATGATTGTGAGGCCTCCCCAGTCATGTGGAATTGTAAGTCCAATAAATCTCTTTCTTTTGTAAATTACCCAGTCCTGGGTATGTCTTTATCAGCGGGGTGAAAGAGACTAATACAGTAAATTGATACTGGGAGTGAGGCCCAGGCTGAGGTGGTCTCAGATGGAAATGAGGAACTTGTTGGGAACTGGAGCAAAGGTGACTCTTGTTATGTTTTAGCAAAGAGACTGTTGGCATTTTGCCTCTGCCCTAGAGATTTGTGGAACTTTAAATTTGAGAGAGATGATTTAGAATATCTGGTGAAAAAAATTTCTAAGCAGCAAAGCATTCAACAGGTGACTTGGGTGTTGTTAAAGACATTCAGTTTTGTAAGGAAAGCAAAGCATAAAAGTTCAGAAAATTTGCAGCCTGACAATGGAATGGAAAAGAAAATCCCATTTTCATAGGAGAAATTCAAGCCAGCTGCAGAAATTTGCATGAACAATGAGTAGCCAAATGTTAATCCCCAAGATAATGGGGAGAATGTCTCCAGGGCATGTCAGTGGTCTTCAAGGCAGCCCCTCCAATCACAGGCCTAGAGGGCTAGGAGGAAAAAGTAGTTTCCTGGGCTAGGTCCAGGGTCCCTGTGCTGTGTGAAGCCTAGGGACTTGGTGCCCTGTGTCTCAGCTGCTCCAGCCATGGCTGAAAGGGGCCAACATAGAGCTCGGGCCATGGTTTCAGGGGGTGCAAGCCCAAAGCCTTGGCAGCTTCCATGTGGTGTTGAGCCTTTGGGTGCACAGAAATCAAGAATTGAGGTTTGGGAACCTCTGCCTAGATTTCAGAGGATTTATGGAAATGCCTGGATGCCCACACAGAAGTTTGCTTCAGGGGTGGGGCCATTATGGAAAACCTCTGCTAGGGCAGTGCAGAAGGATTATGTGGGATCAGAGTCCCCACACAGAGTCTCCACTGGAGTGCTGCCTAGTGGAGCTGTGAGAAGAGGGCCACTATCCTCCAGACCCCAGAATGTTAGATCTACCAGAAGCTTGCACCATGCACCTGGAAAAGCCACAGACACTCAACACCAGCCTGTGAAAGCAGCCTGGAGGAGGGCTACACCCTGAAAAGCCACAGGGGTGGAGCTTCCCAAGGCTGTGGGGGCTCACCTCTTAAATTAGTGTGACCTAGATTTGAGACCTGGAGTCAAAGGAGAACATTTTGGACCTTTGAGATTTGGCTGATGTGCTGGATTTTGGACTTGCATGGAGCCTGTAGACCCTTTGTTTTGGCCAATTTTCCCCTTGGAATATCTGTATTTACCCAATGCCTGTACCCCTAGTATATCTAGGAAGTAACTAAATTGCTTTTGATTTGACAGGCTTATAGGTGGAAGGGACTTGCCTTGTTTCTGATGAGACTTTGGACTGTGGACTTTTGAGTTAATGCTGAAATGAGTTAAAACTTCGGGGGGACTGTTGGGAAGGCATGACAGGTTTTGAAATGTGAAGACATGACATTTGGGATGGCCAGGGGTGGAATGATATGGTTTGGCTGTGTCCACCCAAATCTCATCTTAAATTGTAACTCCCACAATTCCCAAGTGTCATGGGAGGAACCCAGAGGGAGGTGATTGAATTATGGGGGTGGGTCTTTACTGGGCTGTTCTCATGATAGTGAATGAGTCTCACAAGTTTTGATGTTTTAAAAAAAAGGGGAGTTTTCATGCACAAGTTTTCTTCTCTTGTCTGCCACCATGGGAGACATGCCTTTCATCTTCTGCCATGATTGTGAGGCCTCCCCAGCCACATGGAACTGTAAGTCCAATAAACCTCTTTCTTCTGTAAGTTGCCCAGCCTCAAGTATGTCTTTATCAGCAGCATGAAAGCAGAGTAATACACAGGTCAATGTTGCTAATGAACATAGATGCAACAATCTTCAACAGAATATTGCCAAAACAAATTTGGAAGGACATAAAAAGACCATTCACATAAGATCACAATGTATGAATTTCAGGTATGCAAGGAATTGTTCAATATTTGTAAAACAACATATGTAATACATCTCATTAACACACTGAAGGACAAAAATCATATGATCATTTTAATAGATGCAAAAATCACATTTGATAAAATTCAACACTCTTTCAATAACCTCTCAACAAATTACATATAGAAGGAATGTACCTCAAGATAATAAAGATCATATATGACAAATCCGCATATAACATCATATTCAATGAGAAAAAGTTGAAAGCTTTTCTTTTAAGATCCAGAATGAGACAAAGATGCCCACTCTCACCACTTCTATGCTATATGGTACTGGAGGTCTTAGCCAGAAAAGGTAAGCAAGAGGAAGAAATAAGAGTTGTAAAGCAAAAAGAACTGGAGGCAAGTCTCAATCAATTGAGAAGTTTATTTAGCCAAGGTTAAGGACATGCCCAGGAAAGAGATCTGTGCCTCTCTCCAAAGATGATTTTGAGGGCCTCAATATTTAAAGAGGAAAAGTAGGCTGGAAGGGAAAGAGGAAATGTGTAGTAATTTACATGTTATAAGGGAAAAGGAACAAGTAGGGGAATAACCAATTATATATTCATCTAGTGTTTAGTGCTCAATAAATCAGCACTTTACATAAGATAAGCTGATCATAGGGTAACTACCTGTGGAGATATTTAACCTTTTATATATAGCTCTCTGCTTAGGAACAAAAGGCAGTTTCTTGCTTGACTCAGCTTTCAGCTTAATTTTTTCCTTCTTTATAGTGAATTGGGGTCCCAAGATTTTATTTTCCTTTCACAAAGTCACTCAATTTTAAAGGAACATGTTAAATTGTCCCTGTTTGCTGGCAAGATGATAATATGAATAGAAAACTCTAAAGACTTCATCAAAAATCTGTTAAAACCAAAAAGTGATTTTGGTAAAGTTGCAGGATACAAAATACATATGTAAAAATCAGTAGTGTTTCTATATGACAGTGGACTATATGAAAAGAAATTCACAAAAATTATATTTATCATAACTAAAATGATAGATAGGAATAAATTTAACTAATGAGATGGAAGATCTCTGCACTAAAAACTATAAAACATGGATAAAAGTAATTAAGACACAAATAAATGGAAAGATATACATTGTTTATGGATTGGAATAATTAATATTGTTAAAATGTCCATACCACCCAAAGCAATCTACAGATTCAATAAAATCTCTCTCAAAGTACCAAGGACATTCTTCTCAGAAATGGAAACAACAATTCTGCAATTTGTATAGAACCACAAAATACCCTGAACAGCCAAAATAATCTGAACATAAAGAACAAAGATGGAGACATTATAGTACCTGTCTTCAAAATATACTACAAAAATGCAGTAACTAAACCAGCATGGTACTGATATAAAAACGGACACAGAGTAGCAGCCAGTGAAGTCTAGGCATTGCTGGGTCTTCCTCTCCTCTGCCTAAGGCTTTTGCAATATGCAAAGGACTCTTTCTCTGGTTCTTGCTAGGGGCTCTCCCATTTGCCTTATGTGCTCCAGGGCCAAAATGTGTGAGGACAACTGCCATAGGTGAGAAAGCCACTGAGAACAACAAAACAGAATAAAAAGCCTAGAAATAAATCCACATATCTTCAACTAACTGATTTTTGGCAAAGGAGCCAAGAATACACAATGGAGACAGGACAATCTCTTTAATAAATTGTTTTAGAGAAACTGGATATACTCATGCAGAAGAATGAAATTAGACCCCTATCTCACACCATATACAAAAATAAACTGAAATGGTTTAAAAATGTAATGTAAAGCCTAAAATGATAAAATGCTAGAAGAATACATAGAGGAAAAGCTCCATGATGTTTGCTGGGCAATGATTTTTTTAATACAACCCTAAAAACACAGGCAACAAAAGCAAAAGTAAATAAATGGTATTACATCAAACTAAATACCTTCAGCCTAGCAAAGAAAACAACCGAGTGAAGAGACAATCTACAGAATGGGAGAAAATTTTAGCAAACTCTACAACTGATAAGCAGTTAATATCCAAAATATATAAGTAATTCAAACAAATTAATAGCAAGAAAACAAGTAATCTGATTAAAACACGGGTTAGGACCTAAAAAGATATTTCTCAAAAAAAGACACATAAATGCACAACAAGTATATGAATAAATGCTCAGCATCATTAATCATCAGGGTAACGGAAGTCACAGCTGCAATGAGATATCCTTATATTTATTAGAATGCCTATCATCGAAAAGACAAAAATCAAGTATTGGTGAGGATGTGGGAAAAATATCTTTGCACATTGTTGGTGGGAATGTAAATTAGTACAGCCATTATGAAAAATAGTATGGACTTTCCTCAAAAAATTTATATTAGAACTACCATATAATACATCAATCCCACTATTAGTAGTAGGACTTATACATATGTTTATTGCAGCACTATTCACAATTGCAAGTAGACGAAATCAATCTAATTTTCCATAAATGAATGAACGGATAATGTAGGATGTATACACAATGAAATACTGTGTACTATTAAGCCATAAAAAATAAGAAAATCTTGTTGTTTATGTCAAAATGGATGAAGTTGGAGGAATTTATGAAATGAGTCAGTTGCAGAAACATAAATCATGCATGATCTCACATATTTGGAGAATACAAACAAGTTGATCTCAGGGGCTGGAATGTTTGGTAGTGGGAGTGAAGAGATGATGCTCAAAGAAAAATAAATATAATTAACAACAGAAATAATTTCAAGAGATTTATTTTATAACCTGGTAATTATAGTTAATAATTTTTCATATTGAAAAATAAGAGAGTGAATAAAAAGTTATGTTACCACAAAAGTAACAACCATGTTAGATAATGCATCATGTTGTACAAGGTAAATACATACATCATTATCTGTCAATGTAAAAAATAAAAAAGTTAAAAAAAAGTAGTAAAATGTTATTAGGTACAATAGTGAGATAGACAACAATATAGTTGAACTATTCCTGGGAAATGAGGATTAAGGTGGATTTCTATCCCTACCACTGTTTGTGATATAATTTTTGACTGGCACGAAAATAATAAATTTGACAGATCCCAATAGCTACTAGGTGCCAGGAACAGTGTTGAATTACTTTAGCAAGGATGCCATATCTCTGGCCTCAAAGATGGTTATAGTTAGGATCTCACTGTAGGAGTCATCTGATTTTTTACCAAACAGATCATGTAAAAGAGCAGTTAGATAAGAACATCACTTTTGCATCTTTCAAATCTTTAACAGTCTCACAGATCTCCGAAAATTTCCAGAAATGTGGCATTTCTTTGGTTTAACATTTTAGTATGCGTGGATGGTCTCATCCATACCAGTTTCCACTGGATCCTTCAGGAATAATAGCCCTCACTTTAAGAGTCAGAGAACCAAGCTATAGATTATGCCATTTGACAAATGTATCTATTTTAACTTTTCCTTCAATAACTCAAGAAATAGTTTCGCATAGTATTTGTGGAATTCCTGGGCCTTTTGAAAGATAAACCTGAGCCCAAACTTTATGATCTCAGCTTTGTAAACTCCCTTTCTGACCAAAAAGAACTAGTTAGAACCAATATCTAAACATCTTCCCAAGATGTGTGTATATTAATTTCCTAGTATATAGTCATCCTGACAAATGGGCACAGTTCTCTTTAGGGCAGGTTTTGTAAATCACATTGTTCATCCTTAAGAACAGTGGTTCTCAAACTGTAGCACACTTCAAGATCACCTAAAGGGATTTTAAAAAGATTACTGGGCCCAAACTCTGAGTTGCTGATGTAGTCGGGGGTGTAATATTTCACGAGAATTTCTCCAGTCCATTTCCAAGTGATGCTAATGTTGTTGAACAAAGGACCATATTTTCATAACAACTGCTTAAGAAAATCAAACCTGCCTTTAGTTAATGGGGTTCTGAGTCTATGAATTTCTTCAAATTTAGCAACTGGGAAAAAGCTATTGGCTTTTGATTTGAAGTTTTTAAGAAGGAAGTAATTTTTTATGTTGTATAGATAAAATATTACTTTCATAGGCTATCTATTTTATTATCTATCTATTTATTTATTTATTTGAGATAGTGTCTTGCTCTGTAACCCAGGCTGGAGGACTAGAATGCATTGTCTTGATCATAGCTCACTGCAGCCCTGAATTCCTGGGCTCAAATGATTCTCCCAAGTAGTTATGACTACAGGAATGTATCACTACACCTGGCTAATATTTTAATTTATATTTTCATAGAGACCAGGTTTCACTATGTTGCCTAGTCTGGTCTCAAATTCCTGGCCTCAAGCGGTCCTCCTGCCCCAGTCTCCCAAGTTGCTGGGATTACAAGTGTGAGCCACCACACTCAGCCTATTTTAAAAAAATTTCTGAGGATCCAGTGTCCAATTATTCACACCCACAATCCCTGTGGTTCAAATCATACTGCTTACTACTTGACAAACAGTATACCAACTTGACAGTTCTATTGAAGAGAGGCTTTATTTAATTCTGAATAAATTGCTCCTGTGTCCATAAAATAGCACTAGATAAAATAATATGTCTCTTTAGAAAATGTCCCCACATATATCTAATGTGCATTTCTTCACAATATTAATAAAGCAACGAATACCTTTATGTTTTTCTTTTCTTTTTCTTTTTCCCTTTTTTTTTTCTTGAGACTGAGTCTTGCTCTGTTGCCAGGCTGGAGTGCAGTGGTGCTATCTTGGCTCACTACAACCTCTGCCTCCCTGGTTCAAGTGATTCTGCTGCCTCAGCCTCCTGAGTAGCTGGGACTACAGGCTCGCACCACCATGCCCAGCTAATTTTTGTATTTTTAGTAGAGACAGGGTTTTACCATGTTGGTCAGGATGGTCTCGATCTCCTGACCTCGTGATCCACCCGCCTCAGCCTCCCAAAGTGCTGGGTTTACAGGTGTGAACCGCCGTGCCCAGCCATGTTTTTCTTCAGTTCTTCTTACTGCAGAGGTATCAACTTTGCCCTTGAACTCTCTTAGAACTCTGATATTTAAATTTGGCAGTACATTGGTGTTAAGTGTTAGTCTTTCAAAGAGTCCAAACTATATCTAGGCAAGATTTTGATTGATTACCAGAAAATATTCTGATTTTCCAAGCTGATATTGTTTTATCATGAAAAAATTATGAAGCTCATAATTAATTTTGTGACATAAAAGTCAAACATTAGATAAAGCTAAAATATTCCATTGATTTAGGGGAGTTAACATGAAGCTTCTAGATATATGCTTATAAATAAAAAACTGAAAATGAACAAGATGAATATATAATTATTGGTCATGAAAACTGATTTGTGCTAAAGACATGTGACATTTACTTTTCAACAATAATTTCTTGTAAAACTCATTTGAAATTTCTGGAGAGCTACTTTATATCTGAAATAGTGAGCACTTTCAGAATTTTGTAAAAGGAATTATAGTTTATTATGTTTTCCTAAAGATCTTAACAAAATAATATGTAGACTTTTAAATTGTCATTAAATGAGACTTTCTCAATTTTATTTGTGGTTTAATGTTGCATAAATTAATATTGGGTTTCCAAAGAACTTAAAAAGAACTTTAAAAATCTACTAAAAGAGATGATCTTTCTTTACCTATCAATATACTAAAGAGTTGTAATACCCTGAGGGTTGTTTGACAGATAAGTAGAACAGCTGCCAGAGGGACAGAGGACTTCAAAATAAGGTCTTGAAAAACAATATTTTTAAATGCACAATTCTAATATTTTTAGAAGACCCAACCATTGGAATAGTTCATGTAATAAAAATTTAAGCTAAAACTGAAGGTAATCAAATGTAAATCTAATGAAATTCATTTTGGTAATGGAATGGAGCACATTAGACTGTCTAAATTACATTTGCTTCTTTGCAATCATTCCTGAAACCATTATGGTAGGTAACCTAATGTTTCCAAAAATCTAGCTACTCTTTATATGAAATACTTCGAAACACAAAACCTATAATAGCCTAAAGCTCAAAGTGTTAAAGCTTGACTTTCCAATTACTTTTATTTCTTCCAACACTGAAATCAATCTTCAAAGATAATTTGGGTGCCTGGAACTAACGTATATATTTCTTTTCTTATTTCTACTAGTTTATGTAATCACTGGTTTCTCTCTATCATTGTTACAATTTGGAAGGCAGTATTGATCTGATTTCCATTCTGTGTATTGAGGATACACGAAACCCTGTGTTGTAGATTCTACTTTTATCTGCAGGCACCACTTCCCTTATTGTAAAACACCAACATTCTTTTAGGAAACTCCCCTCACTCCATCCATTCTTGTTTTTCTATTGAAAGGCTTGAAGTGATAGATTGGCCACCTGGACAAGAGAATATAGTGATCCATTTGGGCTCTTAACTGGGGTTTTTCTTTTTCAGTTGAAAATCCTAATTAGAGATGAAGCTAAGGTGCTTTGTCTCTGGGATCTGCCTGCTGACTGTGATCACGTGTCCGGAAAGGCTGCTTGAAATAATGAAGACAACACATAGAGAAGTAGAGACTATAGGAGAGAAAAGCTCACGGATGTTTGTTGAATTCATGATTCCAGTTATTCCCAAATCGCACGAGCATTTGTCCTTTCTGAGCTTCTGCCTCAGTTAGTTTGAGTTGTATTTTACTTGCAACCAAAAATACAACCAAACAGATTCAACAGGGTTGAGGTTTTTATTTAGCACTGTATTAGTTGCCCATTGCTGCTGTTATAAAGTAAAATATACTTAATTGCTTAAAAGAACACAAATTTATTATCTCACAGTTCTGTAGGTCAGATGTCTGAAATAGGGCTCACCTGGCTAAAAACAAGGACTTGGCAGTGCTATGTTCCTTTCTGAAGGCTCTACAAAGAGTTTGTTTTCTTGCCTTTTCCAGTTACCAGATGCTGCTCACATCTCTTGGCTTGTTGCCCTATTGCATCTTCAAAGTGAACAATGGCTGATTGAGTCTTTCTCACATAGCATCCCTCTGACACTTTTGCCTGCCTCTTCCACAATTAAGAACACGTGATTAAGTTGGGCTCACTCAACTAATCCAGGATAATCTCCCCATTTCAAGGTCGCACAATTATTAACCTTAATTCCATCTGCTACTTAAATTCCCCTTTGTCATGTAATATAAAATTTTCAAAGATTGCAGGGATGAGGACATGAACTTCTTTTGAAGGGCAGTGCCTGCCATGGCACAAAGCATCAAAAAATAGAGGGAATGTAAGATAAAACATGATTTGCATATATATAATTCTAGCCTGAACAATAGCAATTTATTCAACATGTTAATATTTAAGATAAATAAGAAAAATTTATATAATTCATTGTTACAAAACAATTGTAAGCATTCACATTAGCCATTTTTTAAAAATAAAATGTTTAGGTGCATTTTGTTTTCTCTATGTCTGTGTATTTTTGCTAGTGATATTTGTTTTCTTATACATAATATGGAAGGTATGTTGAGTAAAACCCTGATTAAAAATGTCAGTCATGGAAGAAATGCTAGATATTTTCTATGACTGCTACTTATGCAATGATTGATTCCCTTTAAAAACACATTACTCCATATTGAATATTTCCAGTGATGGAGACCCCATTATCAAAGAGTTTAATAAATAGCCAAATCTGTGGGCATTCAAGAATGCCCTTATGACTCTGCTCCTGTTGGCTCTGCATGGTTTGTAATCTTTGCTAACAGACAGGGAAAGGGAGACCGATATTCAAAGCTTGTATTCAATTTCTCACAGTCACAGCTGACTGCAGCCCTGGAAGCCCATGAGAAACATGGTCTCACTAAGAGGCTGCAGCATCACTAGCTCTGTCTCTGTAATTCTTTGCTTTGGTTCAAGAGGAGAATGCAGAGAAGTTCAGGAGTAGGCGTTCTTTCCCTGCAGTACAAACAGCTTGAATTAATAAAGCTGTGTATTACTGTACAGCATAGGCACTTTCTTACCCTTTTGTATTGTTTGAAGAAACATACTTTACACAAATACATATTTTAAAAGAAGGCCAAGGTTATATTACCTCTACTGATAAATTTTGTTTCTGAGTCAGAACTTGCACAGTTACAAAAAATACCTACTCTCTTTCAGAATGACCATACTTGCAAACACAGTCAATAAGTAAGGTACAAAGAATTAGCACAAAATCTTTTGTTACACGAGTAGGAAGAACAAAAAAAAAGTTTTGTTATGCTTAAAATTATATGCTTGTGTCATTTACATTATAAATTAAACAGTGGCTAGATTCTAGAACATTTGTAAATGTATTTATATCTTATGGGGAATCCCAAAGTCAATAAAAATATGCATAAATGGAAACAATGGCTTCTGATATGAAACAACATAATATAACAAATATCATTTTTGTATTCATGAAATCTTAGAAACATTGAATGTGTTTATCATGACTCTAATAAAACAAAAATAGCTAATCTTAATACTGATATTTAGGAGATAATTTCAGGAAGTATGCCTTGATTTAGCAGTTGAAAACTCTGGATTTTAGCTCTGAATCGGCCATTTAAATACAATACATAATCCTATGCAAATAATGGGCTTGTAGTCTAGATGACACTGAACGATTATCAAAGCTCCCTTTTTCCTCTTTCTCTTTGCTTGCTTGTAGAAGATTTATATATTTGTGGAATACCTCTATTCTTGCATTCGAACACCTGCTTGTGCACACATAAACACATGCAGACACACTCCTATCTCAGTAACACTTATTATTTAAAAAAAACTGGATTAATTTAAAATGAGTTTCTTCAAGAGACACTAGGAACTCCAAAAAAGGTAGTGGTGCGAGTGGGGAAGGCAAGGGTTGGAAAAACTACCTATTGGGTACTATGTTCATCATTTCAGTAGTGGGGTCACTAGAAGCCCAAACCCCAGCATTATGCAATATATGCATGTAACAAACCTGCACGTGTACATCTTGAATCTACAATGAAAAAGAAACAGAGTTTCTTAGCGGTGACACTGTTGATATTTAGGGCCAGGTAATTCTTTGATGAGGGTAGTAGTGAGGCTTTCTGGTTTATGGTAGAATGTTTAGTAGCATTTCTGGTCTCTACCCTCTAGACTGCAGTGGCAAATTCTGGCCAGTTATGACAACTAAAAGTGTTTCCAGACATTGTCAAATTTCCCCGAGGGAGCAAAAATAATTACTGATTCAAGAGTATTGTCTATAAAATATTCTGCTGTAAGAGAAAAAATTAGAAACTTTATGATGAAGATAAAAATATCATAAGCCTTATAACACCTTGTACTTTAATTGCACAAAATCTTTACTAATACATTAATATCTACCTGACTTACCATCCTTTTCTTTTTTTCTGGTTTTGCTTTTTATCTTTATGGAATTAAGCAGTATGACACAATTATGACCCCTTTCATCAGTGTTTTAAGCCCCCAATAATCAATTATTCAATCATTTATGAAACTCAAATAGCCATTCTCCTTCTTTATTTCTAGTTAGATAAATACACATATAGTTTATGATTTTTTTTACTTTAAATATATGACGTGTATTGCCATTTATTATGGGCCAGGGAATATGCTAAGAGATCTACATGTGTTATTATATTAAAGACTCCCCATTATCACTCTTCATTATGTCCTCTAATTTGGAATGCAACTGAAGGCCTGAAATGAATTATCTTTGATAAGGTCTCAAGGTTCTTCATGGCAGAACACAGGTTTGTACCAAAGCTGGTACTGTTTAAGAATTGGCTACATTTTTATCTTGAGTTTCACTGATCGTACACTCGTGTTTCTCCCTACAACAGTAAGCTTCACGAATACAGAATGATGGATCTTTTTAATCAGCTCTGTGGTCTCTCCCTCTCTTGCTGCCCCTAGAAGCTTGCATACAGATCCTGCTGAACAGAATTAATTTCCTCTAGCCAGGAATTACTTTGCCTCTTTTGGTCTCCAGACCCCAGAAATAATATTTTCCACTTCAGCTTCCTCACTTTCCCACACTGGAGTTAAGAGACAGAAATCACTGGATTTTGACAGCACAGCTTGGCTAAGTTGTAATTTTAATTTTGTGGTGCTCCCTACTGTTGGCCTTTTTCTTCCATGCTAAAATTCTTGTTGTTTTTAATAAACTTACCTTAGTCTGCTGCTCATTTAATCAGCACATATGGAAAACACCAGGAATCTTACTTTTAAAAATCTACTCCTCTTGACAAAAATTTAAATAACCTTGCTGAAATCATCAGTTGAAAGCATTGAGACCCTTGGGGGAAAATGTGCTGTAAGGTGAGCATGATAATGCTGAAATGCTAAAAGAAAGACAAAGGAACTCATGTGGCACAGGAGTAATCAGAGCAGTACCCTCCAGCTTGAAAACTATGAGCCAGAATTAAGTAAAAAACATCTTGCTAGAAAGGAAAAGGCATAAATCAATGTATCGGGTGCAATAAAATAATACCTTTTTAACAGTGACTTGAACAATGAAAACATATGTGATCTATCCTCATAAAGTGTTCAGAGATAAGCAGAAGCAGGGCTGGTTAATAAGCCAAAAGATATCCACAAGAACCATAGCTCATTTAATTTTTCTTCTTTGTGCCTCCATTGTATTGGCTGCTTTTAATTCCATAATTTCAAGAAGGTGGCAGCAGTTGCAAGCATCACAAACTCTAGGCATGATGAGACTCACAAAACAGCATCTAAAACCAGTAAATGAAATCCTTGTAGAACCCCAGCTTTTTATCATAGAGGAAAATCTTTTCCAGAAACCCTGGAAGATTTCTTCTTTAATCTCATTGGCCAGAAGCACAACTGTAAGCCAGTCACTGGAAAAAGGGAATAGGAATACTGTAATTGGTCTACATAATTGGTTGATTCATGGATCAACCCCAGCATCTAACTTCCCTGACAACACTATCACATCATACATAACAAAACTGAGGTCCTGTTAGCAAAGTAGAAAAGGGAGAGAAATGCCTGTTGGTAGTCAATATTATTTGCCACATTTAACAAATGTAGTTAATGTAATTAAACCCAAACCATTTATATATCAAATTTTAAGCATTAAATTATAACTTTAATCTGCAAACAATACCTCAAATTTGCTCTACTATCACAATATAGCCTGGATAGAGTTTTTTGATTATAGGCCGTAAAATACAGTATCTTGGGTTAATAAAATGATGGCTTTCTCAGTCACCAAATTATTAAACATACAGATGAAGCTCCCTATGCCATTGGAAGAAAAATTAAATTCCTAATTATAATCAGAAAGTGGATTTCTCTGCTTCATCCCAAATTGGACTAAATCAAAATGTGAGGCGTACATCCTAGGTATTAACATTTTTTAGCATTATATTCCCAGATAATACTGTGCAGCAACCGGGTTTGGAAACCACTGCCCTAGAGTAAAGGTGCTTAACCAGTTACTTTGGATTAGAAAATGCCAGTAAGTATAGAAGAAAATGAAGAAATTTTATGTGGCCTCATATTTAACCACTTCCTGCCTTAGGCCACTAGAGATTGAAATGTTTCTTCTCCTGCATTTTTCCTTTTTTCTTCACCTCCTTTTAATATCCTCTTGCCCCGCTTACCTCTTATCACAATTGCCATTGGTTGTCTGCTCTTATTACTTCTACTATCACTATCTGACACTCCCATTAAACTCCCTATGCTAGCGTCTTAATGACTTCCCTTACATCTTCATAGGGAGCAAAGTCATTGTCACTATCAGCATACATACTGCCTTATACATGGTGTTAAAAAAATCCAAAACAGATTGTTGAGATGTATGTCATAGAGAGAGGAGGCAGGGAAATTCTGGGCAGAAGAGGGTGGGTCCTTGGGAAAGAACTCCACCCTCACACCTGGAATCATGGCCCAAATTGAGAATTTTATATCCCTGTTTTCCCACTTGAATGTTGCCTTTTCCAAAACCACCCATGGCCTGCCCCATCCCTCATCCTGTGCCCATAAAAACCCCAGGCTCTGCCAGCAGAAGGAGGAGAGGAAGAAAAGAGGAAAAGCAGCTGGATGTTGGAGAGTACAGTTGGACATCAAAGAGAGGCAGCTTGATTTCAGAGGGATGGCTTGGTGGTGTGGCTTTTGAAGGAAATGTGCTGGCCAAACTCCAGGGGAAGATCACTTACCTGCTCCAGCCCCTTTCTAACTCCCTTTCCCACCAAGAGCCACTTTCATCAGCAATAAAATTCTCCACATTCACCACCCTTCAATTCATTTGTGTGACCTGATTGTTCCTGGATATCCAACAAGAGCTTGGGTACCAAAAGTATGGATGCAAAAGGCTGTCACACTGATCCTCCACTGAGTTGTTAATTCTTGAGCCGTCTTTGAATGGCAAACCTAAAAGAGCACTGACGGCAATACTACTTAGGGAGCTTTGGAGATCATGAGTACTCCTCCCTAGATGCTGCTGTGGGGCCTGCATGGAGTTTTGCTCCTGCCAGCACCCAAAAGCACTCTCCCTGGCTCCTGCACCCACTCACCTGTGTGCTCCCTCCCATGAGGGGCTGAGCACAAGAGGATAGAGTGAGTGGAGTCCACCTCTGCTGGCACCAAAGTGCTGGCTAGTTCTAGTGCCCGTGCACTCCAGTTCCTGCATACAAAGGGGTCAGGAAAAATTTTCTGCTTAATTTGAATCTACTTCCTCCTATGAGTCAGTTATACAGTTAATACTGGGGACAGCAAAATTGAATGGATTTGAAATTAGCCATTGTATTGGTCTACTATCACAGTACTATAAAGAACTACCTGAGACTGGGTAATTTATAAAGAAAAGGGGTTTAATTGACTCACAGTTCTGCATTGCTGGGGAGGCCTCAGGAAACTTACAATCATGACAGAAAGTGAAGGAGAATCAAGCACCATTTTCAAAAGGCTGCAGGAGAAGGAGAGTGAGGGGGGAAGTGCCACACTTTTAAACCATCAGACCTCGTGAGAACCTACTCACTATCACAAGAACAGCTTTGGGGAAATCTGCCCCCATGATCCAGCACCTCCCACCAGGTCCTTCCTCTGACACATGGAGATTATAATTAGGCATGATATTTTGGTGAGGACACTGAGCCAAACCATATAAGCTGTTTTATGAAATTAGAATTTTTGAAATTCCTAATTGCTTATATGAGCATTTTATGGAAAGTAAGATTTGGAGTGTATTATTTATTTGATTCCAAAATGGGTATGTCCTACAGTTTTAAAAAACAAAATGTTTAAAGGCATAAAAACAAATAGTTCTCTCTTTTGAATAATAACTACCTAAACCAGAGGGGCAACATCATATGTTTACCATGATTGGGACTACTGGGGCCTAGGTTTAAATCCCAGCTGTTTACCATCTGTTTAAGCAGGGCCATGTTAATTAACCTCTTTTACTATTTGTTTTGGCAGGTGCAAAATGGGTACATCACCTTTTTCTCAAGATTATTATGCTTATTAAACAAGATGATCATATAAGCACTATAATCATTATCTAATTATTTTCATGTTTAGAGACAAAGAGGGGGCAGTCTCCATAAAGCAACAGGTTTTAATTATTATTTGATATAGACCCATTAATTTTTTAAAGAAAATTAATATAAATGTGCTTCCCAAATACAGTTAAACAAAACATTATCAATTTTTAAATTGCAAATAATAAATATAGTTTAAAATCTCACACAATTTATGTGTGATGTTTGCCATCAAATGCTTGAGTTTAAAGGTAGAAAATTGCCACGATTATTTTCTCCCAGGAATCAGGTTCTTGATGTGAGTACTTGCAAACATGTGCATATGATGCACAGCTTTTATTTCTTAACTGAAATAATGAAACCCACTCAGGATTTAGTCCAAGCACAGAGAACTAAAATAATTCCATACAACTCTATTGCTAAACAAAAATATAGTTCACAATTTAGCCTCATCACCCCATCTTTATAAAATTAGTATATTCATATATGATAATTGTTAGTTAATTCATACATATTAAACAATTATGATTACTATAATGTTAGTTAATTCATAAATATTAATCAATTATGATTACTCATAATTGTTTAATAAATGCAGGTCAGAATAAAATTGAAAGAAAGATTTAAAGAAACAGAGTAAGAAAGTATAATAAGCTTTTGAACAGATTGGATCACTAATCACTACTTACTCTAATTTTAGTTACCCAGTTTTGTTCCATGGGTAAGTTTCTTCTTTTCCCTATAGTAAAAGCAATATGGAGTTTTCGTATTTTAACATACAACAGCTTAAAAATTAGTATTATAGAAATTTTTCTTAATCGGATGTTACATTTAAACACAAATATAGTATTTATGGCTTTACTTCTGTATTGCTCTTTGCAAACTCGTATGTTTTTATCATAAGCTAGGCAATACATATATGCCTTTTTTATTCTTAAAGAGACATTTTGTTTAGCCCTGTCACATCTATGAAGAAGGGAGGTAAATGAGACTTGGATTTGAAATATTGATGTATGTGGGTTATGGAAACGTGGAGATGGAATTTCAAACCCAGCCACCCTGCTGTCTTTTTTTCCCTCACAGCAACAGCAGCACAGGACTCTCTCAGCCTTAGGCTCTGTTATGTACTGGATGCCTGTGTCCCCCAAAATTCATATGCTGAAGCCCTAATCCTCAGTGTAATGGTATTCAAACATGGGGCCTTTGGAAGCAAATTAAGTTTAGATGAGGTCACAAGGGTGGTACCCCTGGGATATGGGTTGGATCTGTGTCCCTGCCCCAACCTTATATTGAAATGTACTTCTCAGTGTTGGAGCTGGGGCCTGGTCAGAGGTGACTGGATCATGGTGTGGATCCTACATGAATGGCATAGCACCATATTCTTGGTCCTATTCTCCTGATAGTGAGTGAGTGAGTGAGTTCTCACAAGATCTAGCTGTTTCAAGGAGTGTAGCACCTCCAGCTTCTCTCTCTTTTTCTTTCTCTGGCTATGTGAAGATGCCTGCTCCCACTGTGCCTCTCACCACGACTGTAAGTTTCCTGAGGTCTCCCCCGAAGCAGATGCTGCCACACCTGTGAGCATAGAACTGTGGAACTGTGAGCCACTGAAACCTCTTTTCTTTACGAATACCATTCTCAGGTATTTCTGCATAGTAGTGTGAGAATGGGCTAGTACACTCCATAATGGGATTAGTTCCCTTATAGGATGAAAAAGAGACAGGAGAGCTTTTCTCTCCATCATGTGAGGATTCCTCAAGAAGGTGGTTATCTGTATGCCAGGAAGTGAGTCCTTACAAAGAGCTGAATATGCCTGCATCTTGATCTCGGTCTTTTCAGTCTCTAGAACTGTGAGAAATAAATTTCTATTGTTTAACTTACTCAGTCTATGGTATTTTATCTCAGCCAAAGCTAAGACAGGATTATACAAATGTATAATACATTTTATTTTCTTGCTTTTATAAGAGTAGGGAAAGATATCAGTTGTCCTTATCTAACCAGAATAACTATTTTTAGGGTCTTCCTGCAGCAAAAATCATTTGGGCATCATCCTTGTGTCTGTGATAATTAATAATACTTTATTAAGTTTCTCTGACTTGGAGGCAGAGTGGAATGACCTACTCTTCTGACGATAGTTCTTGAAAGGCCTCAGGGTACCTTGACTGACAAACTAGCCAAGTCCCTAGACTTTCAACCTTTTTAAATTGATGGAGAGAAGGCTTTCCAAGCAATGATCGAGAAGCATGTCTTAATATGTGCCAATACGTTCCCATCAGAGCTAGTCTTTCCATCTTAATCACTGTAACTCAGGAGTCTGGGGAGTCCATGTTTTGCCATTTCTAGAACTCTTATTGACACTTACTGGCATTCATTTATGCCAAATTTCTGGGTTACTCCAGGTCCTTATAAATATATCTCTTGGATCAGCAATTTGATAAGTGGAATTCAGCATCCAACGAGTACTGTGATCATTTGTAACAAAGCATTCTGCAGTTTATTTTCTGTAACATCCTGGCTGTAATCTGGAGTTTAAGCCAGCAGTTTGTCATTAGGCAAAGAGGCTGTGTTCTTTTGGGATTTGGTCTAATATACAGTCTTGAATTTTTCTGGTGTGAAAGCCTGCTCCCTAAGATTTTCCTGTCAGTGCCCTTGCCTGGCAAACCTGTGAAATCTGTACTAAATTTTCTGGTTCTATTCAGCCTGGACATCTCCATAATTTCATACCTAATATCCACACATTTAAATTAAGAATCCTGCTCAATCAAAAACACCTTATAAATTTCTGGGAATCAAGAAACATCACTAGAAAAAGGCTAAACACAATCTTTCTGTGAAAACACCAAGAACTTTAGAAATACAGAAATCTGTTCTGCACGTGTGGATAGCTGTATGTCCTGCAGTCCTGACTCTGGAAGCCTGTACAAATGACTGTGACAGTAAAATCATACTGTATAAACTTGACTAGTCTTTATGGTCCTGTAAAAACATTAAAGTCCACAGCAAATTTTCTTTGCTTCCTATAAATTGTGATAACCTCTCATCATCTACTTCCCACGAAGTTGTTTCAAACCTAAGAACAGCGTTGAATAACTTGCCTTGAAGAGCTTGAAAAAAAGATTATTTTTCACCCCTTTCACCCTTTTCAAAATCATTACAGATGATTTTCTCATTCAGAAAACAATAATAAAATTTTCTCATTTTAACTATTCCTTCCTATCTTTTGATAAGAATATATATCCTTACAAGGATGGCACACTTTAACTGTTCTACAGGTTCCATATGTCTACCTACACAAAGGTCTTGTTTGTTTATTATTTTGTCCATCACATGAATTAAAATGGATACCTAATATTATTGAACTAATTGGCAATAAACTTTGGAAGCCCTCATACAAGAAAACAGATCAAAATTTCATTAACCAACTATGCAAGGAACTATTATAGATGTCTCTTCAAAATGTCTTTTCAAAAGAATGGGCACCAACATTGGAGCGTTTCAATTAAATCCCCCCTCCTCAGGCTCAAAAATATAATTTTTCATATTATGTCCAGCCTACAAACACCGTACTTTGTATCAAGTTTGAAGTCCCAAGTTATAAAATCAGAATATACAGAAAAGGCACATCCTGTGCATTAAAGAACTGAAAAGACCCTGTTGTAAACGATATTGTCTTCTAAAAGAGAGACACTGAGTTCTTCTTCCTCAAGGGAATAAGAAAGGCGTTATAACATCTCTAATTCTGATCAGGAATTATGCTGGTTGAGAGCTGGATGCAATTTAGATGTGGGTTGGTTTCACAAGAATTATTCTTGTTAGTGAAGTGTGTTTCTGCAAGTCTTTCAGTTGAGAGCCTGGAGGTCTCATCTACTTAGTCCTGAATGATGAAGGAAATTTATTTTTGCACTTAATATTAACTATGTAGCTTTTGTTCACATCCAGCTTCAAAACTGGCAAGTGCCATGAGAAAGAAGTTGGCCCCACTTCATTCCAGTTCTGTGCAAATGGTAAAATAATTGTTAAGTTCTTAGGTCACTCAGAAGTTCAAGTCCAAAGTCTAAGCCTTTAGTTCTAAGGAATCCCAAGTGGAAAAGTGGTAAGTGGCTATAAAATCTCATTGTCGTTTAGATTTTCTCTCTCTATAATTTTTACATCATGTCTGTTTTATCTTCAGGTTTTGGTCCTTGGAAATTCTTTTTTATTTTTTATTATTATTATTTTTTTCTTGAGACGGAGTCTCACTCTGTCGCCCAGGCTGGAGTGCAGTGGCGCCATCTTGGCTCACTGCAAGCTCTGCCTCCCAGGTTCACGCCATTCTCCTGCCTCAGCCTCTCGAGTAGCTGGGACTACAGGCGCCCACCATCACACCTGGCTAATTTTTTGTATTTTTAGTAGAGACGGGATTTCACTGTGGTCTCGATCTCCTGACCTCGTGATCTGCCGCCTTGGCCTCCCAAAGTGCTGGGATTATAGGTGTGAGCCACTGTGCCTGGCCGGTCCTTGGAAATTCTTTGTTTCCTAAATTCAAAGAAAGTTCAAAGTGGTGTAATATTTCAAAGTCAGTCTGAGTCAGACTCTTGAGTCAGGATCAGGTTCTTGAGTCATTCTGCCTGGATCTGAATTCAGAATTCACTACTTTTGCAATATTTTCCCTAAGTGAAAAACAACACTTCTTAAACCTGAATTACAATTTCTATGTAATATGCTAATGCTACATGACCAGTGAATTTTTTAAATTAATTAAAATGATCTATGCAAATATTTAACACACTCAGTACATGCTAGCAAAAATAATAATAGTCCTTAATAGTAGAATCAAAATGTGACATTGAGATGTTAGTCAAAGATTTATCTTTCATATACATTTTCCATTAACATTAGCCACTTTCAGCAAAAGGCTCATCCTTTTTCTTTGCTAATTTCCTTGTCTTCCCATCTTTTGTTAGAAATAATCAAGCAGTTGCCGGGCGTGGTGCCTTACACCTGTAATCCCAGCATTTTGGGAGGCTGAGGCAGGCGGATCACCTGAGGTCAGGAGTTAGAGACCAGCATGGCCAACATGGTGCAACCCCATCTCTACTGCAAATACAAAAATTAGCTGAGTGTGGTGGCAGGCCCCTGTAATCCCAGCTACTCAGGAGGCTGAGGCAGGAGAATCACTTGAACCCAGGAGGTGGAGGTTGCAATGAGCCGAGATAGCACCACTGAACTCTAGCCTGGGCGACAGAGAGAGACTCCATCTCAAAAAAAAAAAAAAAAAAAAAAGAAAAAAGAAAAAGAAAAAGAAAAGAAATCATCAAGCAGTATCATTTTCTACTTTTGGAAATAGTTTTTTTTTTTTTTGGAGGAAATTGAGCCGTAATTCTTTTAAGCACATGTTTCCCTATTGTGAATGAAATAATATATTTAGTGTTCAGTTCTTCTGGGTCAATGATCTAGCTATTTCTTTCTCATCTAAATTTAGCTTTTTCAATCCAAAGTTTCTCTTATCAGTCCCCTACTCCCAAAGTGTAATTTTGTATTTCCTTATAGCGACGTTAATGGTTTCATTTGATCTCAACACTGTATTTATCTTGGGTTTTGCTCTACCTCTAAAACGCAGTGGGCTAATTTTAGGACTCTACTGAAGGGTTGACATGTGTTATTTCTAAATATACCTTTGCAGCAAGTTTTAATGAATGATAGAATTTAGTATTCAATCTCTTTAGTTGCTTATAACCATTTTTAAAATACTGTATTATTTAGAAAAGTCTTTACATTTAAAATGTTATATAAATTTTCTAAAAAGTGATATACACACCATTCAAATTTACTAACCTAAATCTTCCTGAAATGACCTAGATTATCTAGTTTTGTTATATTCTTAGTTTAAAAAAATACAATTTGATCTTTTGTAGAAATTATCATATTTATATATAGATATTTCACTCTAAATGTGCTTTAAATGATCTTTTGAATATACACATAGATACAGGTTTTTATAAACCATGCACCTTTATGTCCACAGAGAAATGACTTTCCCCTCTTCAGTTTTCTTTCACCCTTTTGGTCAAGTTCTTATATATTTGAGCTTCTAATTGGAGAATTTTTCAGCTGTCAGCACATGAGAGGAGCTGCTGAAATGCACTAGAGCCAGCCAATTCAAACACAAGTGAAGGGGGTACTGACAATATAAATATGAGTCATTAGAAAAGTCATAAAAGCCTCAATTTAGGAAATTACTCATCATTAGGTATATATAAAAATGATATAATTAAAATAAGAATGACCATAATTGTTGAAAAATAGTACTGTGCCAAATGTGTACAGTTGCTTTGTATTTGGCAGCACTGACATTGCAATTTGGTGGTGAAAAAGATGGGCTACATTATATCATACACACATACACAGAATTACGTATAAAACAAACACACACCAAATGATCCCTGCCACGTGTTGACATTTTGAAAGTAAAACTTTAAAAGTTTTAGCACAGAATATAGGATAATAGGCTTATCATATTCAAGTTGCTTAAAATTTCTTCAAATAACTGAAAATAGACAAACATAAAAGAAACTATTATACATGCAACTACACTGAATTGAAATATTTCTCTATCTCAAAAGTCACACTACAATACAAATAGGAAAAATATTTTAATATGGAAAACTTCTAAAGGCAAGAAACTAATATATATAAATTTTCCTGCAGGGTGAAAAGTAAAATAAGCAGGGCGTGGTGGCTCACGCCTGTAATCCCAGCACTTTGGGAGGTCAAGATGGAAGGATCATGAGGTCAGGAGTTCAAGACTAGCCTGACCAATATGGTGAAACTCCATCTCTACTAAAAATAAAAAAATTAGCTGGGTGTGGTGGCATGTCCCTGTAATCCCAGCTACTCAGGAGGCTGAGGCAGGAGAATTGCTTGAACCCAGGAGGCAGAGGCGTTGCAGTCAACTGAGATCATGCCACAGCACTCCAGCCTGGGCGACAGAGCAAGACTATGTCTCAAAAAAAAAAAAAAAGAAAAAAAAAGAAAAAGAGTAAATTACCTGGTATGCAACTGACAGTGAATATGAGAAAAAATGAATTAATAAAAATTATTAAAGTGTTGGTGAACCTTTTTAGAAATAAAATCAATGCAAAGTAAAAACACAAAAATATAATACCACACTCATTAATATCCCTCTTTTACAAAAAGTCATGAAGCCTACATTTTTAATTATGCCTCCTTTGTTACATCATCCAATTTCTGTTCACCTTACAATCTTTAAAACAATATGGATGAAATGGTTTTTGATCTGATGTAATCATCAGGTAATCTTCACTCCTAAAGTATGAGTCTAAATTTAATATTTTTTTCTGAAAAAAATGGTAAGATTGAAAGTTCATGAAATTTTCAAAACCTATTATTAGCCCCGTTATGTGATCTTTCTTGGAGAATCATCTATGAACACTCAAAATAATGTATATTCTGTGGTTTTATATGTACTTTAAAAAAATTAGGTCAAGTTGATTAATAGTGTTCAAATCTTCTCTGCAATTATTCATTTATTCTTGATCTAGTTGTTCCATGAATTATTGAGACAGAAATGTTAAAATCTCTAGCTGTGATTGTGAATTTTTATGTTTATCAATTTAGGTTTGTCAGTTTTTATCTCAATATTTTAAAAACTCTGATATGTAGATACATATTTAGGACTGTTATATTTTCCTGGTGAATCAACTCTTTATATCATTATAAAATGTTCTTTGTCTCATAATACACTTGATGTCCAATGTGTCTATTAATATAGCCACACCAAATTCCTTCTGCTACCCTTTCCATGATACATGTTTTCCTTACACTTTTCCTTCTAGACTATCTTTTTATTAGTCTCTGTAAGACAGAATACAATTAGATCATACCCTTTTACTTAGTGTAATAATGTTTGACTATTTAAGAATTTTTAGTACACTCACAGTTAATGTAATCATCATATGATTGCCTTTTATTTTTGTCCCATTTCTTTTTAAATCAATTTTCCTTCTGTCTAGTTATGTCCTTTTAATTATTTAAATATCTTCAGTATTCCATTTATAATGTTAAATTGGTTTCATAAAACAAAATGTTCTGTATTATTAAATTAGCAATTGTTCTGTGAATTATAATATTCACGCTTAAATTACTACAATCTATTATGGTTGTAATTTTATGTACTTCTACATCCACATTAAACTCAACAACACAGTGTTATTGTTTTTGTATTAGTCAGTTATTTCAAAGTGATTGCTCATCATTCCTTCCATGGTTCAGAATTGCAATATGACTTTACTTCATCCTATAGAACTTAGTTTAGAATTTCTTGTGTAGATATGCAGGTGAAAAGTCTCAGCTTTGGCTGATTTGAAAATACATATATTTTACATTCATAATTTTTACTTAACATACAATATTACACTGACTTTTGTTTATTATGTAAAAATATCATTCTATTACCTTTTGACATTCATTCATTTTGATGAATATCAATTGTACTATTTCTTTGGCATTTAAAGAAATTATCTTTGTGTTTCTGCACATTTAGGAATTTTTAAAAGATTTTTTTTCCTAAAACATTGGATTCTGTCATAAAAGCAAGCACTGGAAGAAAATTGACAACTATATATATATTGAGAGCTCAAGTAAGAGTTATCAAGCTCCAGAGGTATCTGTTAACATTTTAAGATAGGATAAAATTCAGGACCTATTTCTAAATTGTAAATCTGGAGATACTAAAATTATTTGGCCCTTCAAAAGATATGTTTACATTCCAGAAATGTTAGAGTGAGAAAATGAGATTCTTTCCATCTTATCTCCAAGGAGCAAATATTTTTCCCCTTTGTTTCAAGAGGAGGGGGTATCTGTCTCTTTCTTCTATTAAAAATACCAAGATTCATTTTTTCACCATTCATCACCTATGTGACAGACTCTTTCATGTACAGTGTGACAACTAGTTCATATTGTTTTTCCCTAGGCATAAGAACCAGTGTATGGTATGCCAGAACAATTATCACATGAGTAATAATTGACAGGAAAAAATATACATTCAGAAAAAAATAAAGATAATTATTTAAAACTAACAATTTCCCATCATCCCCAGGCTGCTTTAAAGATTTTAGACTTATTTTTATTTTCTATCAATAAGCTTATGATGTGCCTAGGCAGAATTTCCTTTGTATGGTTAGCTTTTTTGCCCTTCGCCAACATGTAAACTGGTGATTTTCATCAAATTCAGAAGAAAATGTGACCTTTTTTTCAGATGCATTTACTGTCCCTATTATACTTTCATATTTTTCTGGCATTCAAATTGCATTTTTTTTTTTTTTTTGAGATGGAGTCTCTGTCTGTCGCCCAGGCTGGAGTGCAGTGGGGAGATCTTGGCTCACTGCAGCCACCACCTCCTAGGTTCAAGCAATTCTCCTGCCTCAGCCTCCCAAGTAGCTGGGATTACAGGTGTGTGCCACCACACCATGCTGATTTTTGTATTTTTAGTAGAGACAGGTTTCACCATATTGGCCAGGCTGATTTCAAACTGCTGACCTCAGGTGATCCACTCGCCTCGGCCACCCAAATTGCTGGGATTACAGGCATGAGCCACTGTGCCCAGCCACAATTTGCCTAAATGTTAAAGTACTTTATCTTTCCCTACAGCAAAAATATCTCTTTTCATATTTTTTTTCAGGCTTTCTCTTCAAGTTTTCAGACAGGGTAGTTTTATGCTGGTCTACCTACCAGTTAAATCACCTTTTATTTTCCTGCAGTTTTAAAGCTACTGTTACTGTCAGCTGGCAGTTAATTTAATTTCGTATATTATATTTTTCTTCTTTTGAATTCCTAATGTTTTCCATCATTTTAATTTTTAACTGGTCACTCATTATGAACATCTTTTTAAATCATGAAGCATAATTATAAAAGCACACACACACTCACACACACACACAGAGTCCCTGACTTACAATGGTTCAACTTAAAATTTACTTCATTTTTGAGACAGGGTCTGATATGGTTTGCCTGTGTCCCCACCTAAATCTCATCTTAAATTGTAACTCCCACAATTCACACCTGTTGTGGGAGGAACCCAGTGACAAGTGATTGAAGTATGGCGGCAGGTCTTTCCTACACTGTTCTTGTGATAGTGAATGAGTCACATGAGATCTGATGGTTTTAAAAATGGGAGTTTCCAGTAATGGGATGGCTGGCTCAAATGGTATTTCTAGTTCTAGATCCCTGAGGAATCGCCATACTGTCTTCCACAATGGTTGAACTAGTTTACAGTCCCACCAACAGTGTAAAAGTGTTCCTATTTCTCCACATCCTCCCCAGCACCTGTTGTTTCCTGACTTTTTAGTGATCGCCATTCTAACTGGTGTGAGATGGTATCTCACTGGTTTTGATTTGCATTTCTCTGATGGCCAGTGATGATGAGCATTTTTTCATGTGTCTGTTGGCTGCATAAATGTTTTATTTTGAGAAGTGTCTGTTCATACCCTTCGCCCACTTTTTGATGGGGTTGTTTTTTCCTTGTAAGTGTGTTTGAGTTCTTTGTAGATTCTGGATATTAGCCCTTTGTCAGATGAGTAGCTTGCAAAAATTTTCTCCCATTCTGTAGGTTGCCTGTTCACTCTGATGGTAGTTTCTTTTGCTGTGCAGAAGCTCTTTAGTTTAATGAGATCCCATTTGTCAATTTTGGCTTTTGTTGCCATTGCTTTTGGAGTTTTAGACATGAAGTCCTTGCCCATGCCTATGTCCTGAATGGTATTGCCTAGGTTTTCTTCTAGGGTTTTTATGGTTTTCGGTCTCACATTTATAACATGCTGCTTTAAAGACACATGCACATGTATGTTTATTGCGGCACTATTCACAATAGCAAAGACTTGGAACCAACCCAAAATCCACTGGATTAAGAAAATGTGGCACATATACAGCATGGAATACTATGCAGCCATAAAAAAGGACGAGTTCACGTCCTTTGTAGGGACATGGATGAAGCTGGAAACCAACATTCTCAGAAAACTATCGCAAAAACAAAAAACCAAACACCACATGTTCTCACTCATAGGTGGGAATCGAACAATGAGAACACCTGGACACAGGGAGGGGAATATCACACACTGGGGCCTGGCATGGGGTGAGGGGAGAGGGGAGGGATAGCATTAGGAGATATACCTAATGTAAATGATGAGTTAATGGGTGCAGCACACCAACATGGCACATGTGTACATATGTAACAAACCTGCACGTTTTGTACCCTAGAACTTAAAGTATAATAGAAAATAAATAAATAAATAAATAAAAATAAATAAATAAAATAAAATAAAATAAAAATGGGAGTTTCCCAGCACAAGTGCTCTTTTTTTGCCTGACGCTCAGAGGTGACAACATGCTAGCAGCCCTCGCTGGCTCCGGCACCTGCTCAGCCTTGGTGTCCACTCTGGCTGCACTCAAGGAGCCCTTCAGCCTGCAACTGCACTGTGGGAGCCCCTCTCTGGGGCTGGCTGAGGCTGGAGCTGGCTCCCTCCGCTAGCAGGGAGGTGTGGAGGGAGAGGTGGGGGTGGGAGCTGGGGCTGCCCAAGGCGCTCGTGGGCCGGCGTGGGTTCCAGGTGGGCGTGGGCTTGGCGGGCCTTGCACTAGGCACGGCTGGCCGGCACCTGCTGGGCTTGATCAGGGGACGAGTTCCCTCTGGGCTACTGGAGTGCCTGGGCTAGGTGCCCAAAGTCCTGCAGCGAGTGCCATTGAGAGGTGAAGCCGGCTGGGCTTCTGTGTCAGGTGGGGAGCTGGAGAACTTTTCTGTCTAGCTAAAGGTTTGTAAATGCTCCAATCAGCGCTCTGTGTCTAGCTAACCTGGTGGGGACTTGGAGAACTTTTGTGTCTAGCTAAAGGATTGTAAACACACCAATCAACACTCTGTCTAGCTAAAGGTTTGTAAATGCACCAATCAGCGCTCTGTCAAAACGGACCAATCAGCTCTCTGTAAAACAGACCAATCAACTCTCTGTAAAATGGACCAATCAGCAGGATGTGGGTGGGGCCAGATAAGGGCCAGATAAGGGCCCTGGAGCCAGCAGGCCACCTGAGCCAGCAGCAGCAACCTGCTTGGGTCCCCTTCCACATTGTGGAAGCTTTGTTCTTTTGCTCTTCACAATAAATCTTGCTGCTGCTCACTCTTTGGGTCCGTGCTGACTTTATGAGCTGTAACACTCACGATGAAGGTCTGCAGCTTCACTCCTGAAGCCGGTGAGACCATGAACCCACTGGGAGGGACAAACAATTCTGGATGGGAGGAACGAACAGCTCCAGACGCGTCACCTTTATGAACTGTAACACTCACCGCGAACGTCTGCAGTTTCACTCCTGAGGCCAGTGAGACCACGAACCCACTGGAAGGAAGAAACTCCGGACACATCTGAACATCTGAGGAACAAACTCTGGACACACCATCTTTAAGAATTGTAACACTCACTGTGAGCGTCCACAGCCTCATTCTTGAAGTCAGTGAGACCGAGAACCCACCAATTCCGGACACACCGCCATCCATGTAAGATGTGACTTGCTCCTCCTTGCCTGCCACCATGATTGTGAAGCCTTCCCAGCCATGTGGAACTGTAAGTCCAGTTAAACCTCCTTCTTTTTTAAATTGCACAATCTCTGGCATGTCTTCATTAGCGGCATGAAAACGGACTAATACAGTAAATTGGTACTAGCGGAGTGGGGCATTGCTGAAAAGATACCTGAAAATGTGGAAACGACTTTGGAACTGGGTAACAGGTAAAGGTTGGAACAGATTGGAGGGGTCAGAAGACAGGAAAATGTGGGAAAGTTTGGAACTTCCTAGAGACTTGTTGAATGACTTTGACAAAAATGCTGATAGTGATATGAACAATAAGGTCCAGGCTAAGGTGGTCTCAGATGGAGATGAAGAACTTTTGGGAACTGAAGCAAAGATGACTCTTGTTATGTTTCAGCAGAGACTGGTGGCATTTTGCCCCTGCCCTAGAGATTTGTGGAACTTTGAACTTAAGAGAGATGATTTAGGGTATCTGTTGGAAGAAATTCTAAGCAGAAAAGCATTCAAGATTTAACTTGGATGCTGTTAAAGGCATTCAGTTTCATAAGGGAAGCAGGGCATAAAAGTTTGGAAAATTTGCAGCCTGACAATGGGATGGAGAAGAAAATCCCATTTTCAGAGAAGAAATTCAAGCCAGCTGCAGAAATTTCCATAAGCAAAGAAAAGCCAAATGTTAATCCCCAAGATAATTGGGAAAATGTCTCCAGGGCATGTCAGAGGTCTCCACAGCAGCCCCTCCCATCATAGGCCCAGAGGCCTAGGAGGAAAAAGTGGTTCTGTGGGCTGGGCACAGGGTCACCATGCTGTGTGCAGCCTAGGGACTTGGTGCCGTGAGTCTCAGCTGCTTCAGCTGTGGCTGAAAGGGTCCAAGGTAGAGCTCAGGCTGTGGCTTCGGAGGGTGCAAGCCCAAAGCTTTGGCAGCTTCCATGTGGTGTTGAGCATGGAAGTACACAGAGGTCAACAAATTGAGGTTTAGGAACCTCTGCCTAGATTTCAGGGTACGTATGGAAATGCCTGGATTCTCAGGTAGAAGTTAGCTGCAGGGGCGGAACCCTTATGGAAAATCTCTGCTAGGACAGTGAGAAAAGGAAATGTGGGGGCAGAGCCCCCATACAGAGTCCCCTCTGGAGCACCACCTAGTAGAGCTGTGAGAAGAGGGCCACTATCCTCCAGAGCCCAGAATGGCAGATCCACTGACAGCTTGCATCATGTGCTTGGAAAAGCCACAGACACTCAATGCCAGTCCATGAAAGCAGCCAGGGGGAGGTTGTGCCCTGCAAAGTCACAGGAGTGGAATGGCTCAAGAACATGGGAACCCATCCCTTGTATCAGTGTGACCTGAATGAATGTGAGACATGGAGTCAAAGGAGATCATTTTGGACCTTTAAGATTTGACTGCCCTGTTGGATTTCAGACTTGCATGGGGACTGTAGTCCCTTTGTTTTGGCCAGTTTCTCCCATTTTGAACGGCTGCATTTACCCAATGCCTGTACCCTCACTCTATCTAGGAAGTAACTAACTTGCTTTTGATTTTACAGGCTCATAGGCAGAAGGGACTTGCCTTGTCTTGGATGAGATTTTGGGCTGTGGACTTTTGAGTTAATGCTGAAATGATTTAAGACTTTGCGGGACTGTTGGGAAGGCATGACTGTGTTTTGAAATGTGAGGACATGAGATTTGGGAGGGGCCAGGCGTCAAATGATATGGTTTGGCTGTGTACCCACTCAAATCTCATCTTGAATTGTAACTCCCAGAATTCCTATGTGTCATGGGAGGAACCCAGTGGGAACTGATTGAATTATGGGGGTGGGTCTTTCCCTCACTGTTCTCA
Source organism: Pan troglodytes (assembly GCF_028858775.2). NCBI lineage: Eukaryota > Metazoa > Chordata > Mammalia > Primates > Hominidae > Pan > Pan troglodytes. Next base: position 89,275,868 of record NC_072412.2, on the reverse strand, counting down.
TGATAGTGAATGAGTCTCATGAGATCTGATGGTTTTTAAAATGGGAGTTTTCCTTCACTAGCTCTTTTTTTTTGCCTGCTGCTATCCAAGCAAGATGTGACTTGCTCCTCCTTGCCTTCCACCATGATTGTGAGGCCTCCCCAGCCATGTGGAACTGTAAGTCCAATTGAACCTCTTTCCTTTTTAAATTGCCAAGTCTCTGGTATGTCTTTATCAGTAGCATGAAGATGGACAAATACAGAGTCTCATTCTATCACCCAGGCTGGAGTGCAGTGGCACAATCCTGGCTCTTTGCAGACTTGACCTCCTGGGTCCAAGCAATCCAACTCAGCCTCCTGAGAAGCTGGGACCACAAGTGTGCACTGCTATGCCTGGCTAATTATTATTTTTATTATTAATTATTTTTAGTAGAGACAGAGTCTTTCTATCTTTCCCAGGCTGGTCTTGAACACCTGGGCCCAAGCAGTCCTTCCGCCTTGGCTTTGCTCTAGTTCCCTCAGGCATAACTGGAAAATGTTCCTAGGTAGAAGACTCAGATGTTCTTGTGACTTACTTCAGTTATTTTCTTTTTCTTAAGGATCAAAAATTGTCACTGCCCTTTACACCATATTTGAAAACATTTTTGTCCAGTTTCATAGATGTTTTCAGCAACAGGGCAAGTCAAGTACAATAATGGCTAAAAGAATTTCCAGGAACTGATTTAAAAATGAGTACTAATTATTAGCACTAGATGTTCTGGCATTACCCTAAATCCCACACCTTCACTATAATTATTCTCTTGGGGCTTGCCAGAGCTCCATACAACACCTTTGTTTGTGGAAGCACTCAAATTTAATGGAGTTTGTTACATTGTAAGGAACAAATGACAAAATATCTCACATAACAACATGGATTTTCTGCAGACATGACTACTTTGAATTAATCCAGTAAAAGGGTCATAACAGGATGCCCAGATATAGGAAGTATTGCCTCCATAGTCGAAGGTGATCCACAAAGTACTGTTTCCCTTTGTACATGTGCAAGTGCAACATCTCTTATCTCAGTTAAATTAAATATTTAATTTTTTAAATTTAACATATTATCAATCTTATCAGAATTGATTCTTCAATCCTGCTAGTTTTTATTTATCTTTCACTATTCTCTTCCTTCTGTTCTGCTAGACTGATTTCATTTCATATTCACTTTGTCTCTTCTATTTGCATATCAGATATACATTTTGTTTTATTTATTTATTTCTAATTGGTTAGTCAGGGAATTGAAATATGCATGCTAGACTCATCCTGTCTACCAAGAATAATATTGTACCACTTCACATGCAATGTGATAATGTAAACCTCTCATACTCCTGCTAATCCTGCTTCTTCCTTGTATAATTTTTGTCATACATTTTGTTTCTGCATATGGAATGAGCCCCACAATCCATTGTTAGTATTTGTGCTTTAAGCAGATAATTATATTTTTGAAAAGTAAGGATTTATGGTAAAATCTCTTTTGTGTTTACTCATATATTTACAATTTTTAGTGCTCTTCCTTCTTTATACACAACCAGCTTTCCTTCTGTATCATGTTCCTTCCTCTGAAAATAGTCCTTTAATATTTCTTGGAGGAGTGAAAGTTTGTTAATAAATTTTTTTGTGAAGATTTGGTTGATCAAAATATATTTTTAAATATTTACGATCACAATTTTTTAATCCCTTGTATGCAAATTTTAGCATCTCTGTCATCTCTGAGTTTGTTTCGATTATTGTTTTAATCTTTTTTCTGGTTCACATTTCACTTTTTTTTTTGTTATACTGCTGCATGTCTGGATTTTGTTGATTTGCTTTAGAATGTGATGGATTTTTTGTTGTTCATTTCCATTTTTGTTGTGCTTTTTTTCCTACAGTAAATTTACTAGTGGATCAGCTTGTTCTACTTGAGGGCTGTTTTTCAATAGTGATTATCTGCATCTTAAATAGCCTTCACTGTAGAACTAGAATTGCCCACAAGTTGTGAATCCTTAGTTGAGTACAGTAATGTCTCTATCTGCTTGGTTGAAACTTCTATGTTTCTCAATATTGCACAATCTTCAGGATATTCATTAAACTGAGAGCTCCCTAATCTCACAAAGTTTCACCCTGATCATTTAATTTGGTAAATAGCTGCATAACAGCTGCTGAAATTGTCTTGATTTGTTTCAGCAAAGGAACTAAAATTACAGTGCACTTAATTTGCAATCATCATCTGATTAAGGTTTTGATAATTTGTCATTATCAATGACCCATCTGTCTTTGCCTCAGTCAGATGGGTGATTTCAAGGGAGAATGTGGAAAAATCACCAAACATGCATTTTTAAAATCTTTCCTGTTATCACTAATCTCTACAATTTCTCCATGGATTTGCTACTGTTCTGTGTTTACTCTCTTAATAAATCTTGAGGTGAATGGTTCCATGAGCTGTGCTTGGTTTTTCCTTTCATGTCATTCTTTGTTGTACATGTCAGGAAACCCTTGTAGAGAAATTGTGTGTTACTATATTTATTTATTTCTCCTATACACACTTGAACAAGATAAATATTCAAAGGATTTATCCAATGTCTCAAGGCACCCAATGTAAGACAGAATAAAGTATATACCGTTTATAAAGTGATGCACAGAAATACCCACTTTTTCTGGTTGAGCACGATAGAATTTCGTATCACCAGGGATTACTATCAGTTCAGAGCCAGGATATAATAACTCCTAGGATATCTGGGTATATTCCTCTTCCCAGTGAATTTTTATTTCAGTAATTGAAAGCAGAGCTTCCTTAGGAGGGATTTCAGGGAAGATTCATGGTATACCTCTGAGACGATTTTGCAATGGCATTTCTCTACATAACCTGGTCTCTCCCTCGGTCTGCTTTGTATATATATGTTTGCCAATATACGTCAAGCAGTACCTTAGTAGACTGATCATGTATTTTATTTTCTAAAAATCCATTGCCGGAGATCCTTATAGAACAAAACTCTCCAGTTATCATTCTGTTCCTGTGTCATATTATGTTAATTGCACCCATCTTATTTCAGACAATTGTACAGTATAACAGCCTCTACTTATTCTGTGAGTCTTCTATTTTTATTGATGTCAAGCAGTCCATATGTATTTCAGCATCCATATTTATTTCACTATGCTTGAGCCATAGAAAACTAGCTCTATAATAATGTTGCATTCCTCTCTTCAATGCATTGGTTAATAAATCTGTGAAAAGCTCTTTAGACAGTACTTTTAGATGGTGGCTAAGAAAGTTCTACAGGGTAGATCTATTCCAACATTCTCATCCTTTTGAGCCATCAAGTCTTCCTTTATTGTGTGCCAGGAGAAGTGATATTTTAAGCTCATTAACTGTAGGCCACGATGGACTCCAGATTGATTTTCTCTCTAGCAGCTTATTAAAACTATTTTCTAGGTTTGAGCCGAAATGGTAAAATTTCAATTTCTAGAAAGCCCTTTTATATTAATAAAGTAATCCTTTTGATTCTTATATGTCTCCTTCTTGGTATAGCACCATTGGTATTTAGTCTTATGTTTATCATCCTTGGTATAACACCTTTAGTATCTAATCCCGTGTATTAGTCTCTTCTGCATTGCTATAAAGAAATACCTGAGGGTGAATAATTTGTAAAGAAAAGAGGCTTAATTTGGTTAATGGTTCTGAAGACTATAGAAGAAGCATAGTACCAGAGTATGCTTTTGGTGAAAACCTCAGGAAGCTTATAATTATGGCAGAAGTTGAAGAGAAAACAGGCATGTCACCTGACAGGAGAGGGAGCAAAGAGGGAGGAAGAATTACCAGGTTGTTTTAAATAACCCAGCTCTTGCAGGAACCAATAGATTTAGAACTCATTCACCTTGTGAGGAGAGCACCAAAACATTCAGGAGAGATCCACCGCCATGACCCAAATCCTCCCCTCTAGGCCTCATTGCTAACATTTGGGGTCACATTTCAACGTGAGGTTTGGAGGGGAAAATGTATCCAAACTGTATTATTCCACCCTTTGCCCCTCAAATCTAATGCCCTTTGACACTGCAAAATACAGTGATACCTTCTCAATATTTTCCCAAAAGTCTTAACTTGTTCCAATACTAACTAAAAAGTCCTAAGTCCAATGTCTTATTTGAGACTCAAGCCCAGTTTCTTCCACCTATGAGACTGTAAGTTCAAAAACAAGTTACTTACTTCGAAGATACAATGGTGGTACACACATTGGGCAATGTTCCCATTCAAAAAGGAGAAATAGGGACAACAGCCCTCACACCAGCTCAAAATTCAGCAGGGCAGACCTCAAAGCTCCAACATAATCCTTGACTATATGTCTCACATCTTGGGCATGCTGGTGTGAGGAGTGAGTCCCCAAGGCCTAGGCAGCTCTTTCCCTAAGGCTTTGCTGGGTATAGCTCTTATGTTTGTGCTCACAAGTTGGAATCTGGCTCCTGTGGCTTTTCCATGCTGAGACTGCAAGCTGCTGGTGGCTGTACCATCTTGGGGTCCAGAGGGCAATGGTCCCCTTCCTACAGCTTCTGAAATCTAGGTAGAAGCTGCCAATTTGCCTCTACTCTTGTATTCTGCATGCCTGCAGGCTTAACACTACATGGAAGGACCAAGGCTTATGGCTTACACTTTTCTAAGTGGTAGCCCAAGCAATATCTGGGTCCCTCTGAACCACACCTATAGCAGCCAGGATGCAGGGGGCAGCATCCCAAGGTGGCAAAGGGTGGTGTGTCAGGCCTGGACCCCCAAACCATTCATTCCCTCTAGGCCCTTGAGCTTGTAATTGGAGGCGTGGTCTGGAAGATTTCTGAAAGACCTTCCAGGATTTTTTTTTTTTTCTATTGTCTTCAATATTAACACCTGGTTCTTTTTTTACTCATGCTAGTCTCTCTAGCAAGTGATTGCTCCACAAGTTGCTTTGATTCGTCTCCTTTGGATTTTTCCCCTGAAAAATCCTTTTTCCTTCTCTGCCAGAAGGCTGGGCTGTGTATTTCCCAAATGCTTATGTTCTGCCTCCCTTTTAATTATAAGTTCCAATGTTAAGTCATTCTTTTGCTCCCATATGTCATTATAGGTTGTTAGAAGCAGCTACATTACTTCTTGAATGCTTTGCTGCTTAGAAGTTTCTTCTGCCAGATAACCTAAGTCACCATCGTTAAGTCCAACAAATCTCTAGGGTATAAACAGAATGCATACAAGTTCTTTGCTAAGGTGTAACAAGGGTAATCCTTGCTCCAGTTCACAATAAATTCCTTAATATCATCTGAGACTTTGTCATTCCGGCCTTTACTGTCCATATGTCTATCAGCATTTTGGTCATAATCACTTAACCAGTCTCTAAAAAGTTCCAAACTTTCTCTCATCTTTCTATCTTTTCTCCTGACTCTTCCAACCTCTGCCCATTACCCAGTTGCAAAACCTCTTCCACATTTCCAGGTATCTTTATAACAACGCCCCACTCCTTGGTACCAATTATCTGTGTTAGTCCATTTAGCATTGCTATAAAGGAATATCTGAGGCAGGGTAATTTATAAAGAAAATAGTTTCATTTTGACTCACAGTTCTGCAGAAGTATAGTGTTGGCATCTGTTCCTGGTGAGGACCCCAGAAAGCTTACAAGCAAGGTGGAAGGATAGGGGATGCAGGCATGTCACATGATGAAAGAAGGAACAAGAGAGAGGGGAAGATGTCCCAGGAGATTTCAAATAACCACCTCTCATGTAAGCTAATAGAGAGAGAACACGCTCATTTTGTGAGCTAAGCACCAAGCCATTCATGAGGGACCTGCCCCTATGACCCAAACATCTCCCACTAGGATCCACCTCCAAGACTAGGGATCCCATTTCAATATAAGGGTTGGAGGGGACACACATTCAAACTATATCACCATGTATGCTCTCTGCTTCGACAATCTGGTGAGGGCTGTCATTTTTTTAGTGTCTAGTTATTATCTCCATGTACATTCCTTATAATTTTCCTATGGAATATGTTGGGTATCTAAGTTAATTCATGGATACAAAGAAAACATGGAGGGGTAGGATGTGTCCTGAGGAGAATAATCATCACCACTAACCTAGCTGTAATATTTAAAGAGTTAAGGCTCACAAAAGTAGTTTATCTCACGTAAGTTTAGAAGAGCTTCCTCCCCTAATAATAGAATTTCAGGTAGATTTGTGGCTACGCTGTCTGTTTCCTCAGTATTGATGCAAATATTCCCATTGTATACTTCTGTGTCACATTCTTCCTCTGCTAATGTGCTTCCTCACCATAGAAGACCAGAGAAGGGTAAACATTTATTGTGCATTAAATCTAAGAAATCCACGAAATAACTCTACATGTAAATTGAGGTTACCTACATGTCCACATTCTGGCTACAAGTGGATAAAGTAGAGTATAAAGAATCATTTGCCCAATGGCTTGATGCTCAGACACAGAACTGTAGCCCATCATCACTTTTGTATATACACCATTTGTGAGGACTCAGTCGCGTGGCAACACCTAAGACCAAAGGAGCTAGGGAAATGCAGTCTAACCAGCTAACTGTATGTAGAGGAATCACTCTGCTGTCACTCTGGAAGAAGGAAATAACTATCAGTCACTGCACTATCACTTAAGATATAAAATATGAAATATAAATATACTTAAAATGTCATGTGTATCCATCTCTAATCGTTTTTTCTTTTCCTCCTCCCATATATATTAAACCGCTCTTCTGATACTGGTGTATATTATTTTCATAATTTGTATAAATTTTACAAATTTTTAAGATTTTTCTCTAATTTAATATATATTTACAAAATTGAAATGTAAACCATATATACATATTTAAATATATTTACAAAATTTAAATATTTTTTATCTATAATAATTTTTTTTTTTTTTTGAGATGGAGTGTCATTCTTGTCTCCCTGGCTGGAGTGCAGTGGCGTGATTTTGGCTCACTGCAACCTCTGCCTCCTGGGTTCAAGAGATTCTCGTGCCTCAGCCTCCCAAGTAGCTGGGACTACAGGCGCCTGCCACCAGGCCTGGCTAATTTTTGTATTTTTAGTAGAGACGGGGTTTCACCATCTTGGCCAGGCTGGTCTCGAACTCCTGACCTCCAATGATCTGCCCACCTTGGCCTCCCAATGTGCTGGGATTACAGGAGTGAGCCACTGTGCCTAGCCCAATAAAATTTTATAGATACATATTTTAATCTATAAAAATTAAAATATATAATGTATAAATTTTAAATATGTACTTATATTTATTAGTTATACTTAATATATTTTTAAATTTAAATATATTTATCTATATTGTTATAGATAAAATTTAAACAACATTTATAAATTCAAAATTTATCAAAATTATGGAAATGATTATGCCAAAATGAGAAAAGTGGCTTACTATATACACGGTATGAAGAAGGGGAAATCAATTAGGGATGGATACACATAATGTTTTAAGTACACTTATGTTTCATATTTTATATCTTAAGTGATATGTTAGTTTCTGATTGGTTCTTTAACAAATGAAAGTTATTGGCTTATATAACAAACATTTATTCTCTTACACTTCTGGAGGTCGGCAGCCTAATCAATGTTATGACAGTGCTGTGTTTCTTCTAGAGGCTTCAGGAGTGAGTCTGAATCCAGGTCTTTTCCAGTTTCTAAATGTTACTGACATTCCTTATTTTTGTTCCCTCTTCCATGTCCAGAGTGCATCATTCCAGCAATTCTTCTGAATTTGATGTCCCCTCCTTTTATGAGGACCTTTGCGATTATATTGAAACTAGAGTAATTATCACAGCCCAAAATCCTTAACCTAATTACTGCGGCAAACTCCCTTTTTACTATGTAAGTTAACCCATTCACAGGTTCTAGGAATTAGTGTGTGGATATCTTTGTGGGGGTACATTTTTCGTATATTTACAGACATATTATTCTTTGTTTTTTTAACATGCCTTTTAATACAATGTAACTGTAAAGATGCCTTTAATACAGCGTAACTGTAAAGATGTCTTTAATAAAAAATCAGAACAGTTGAGTATATAAATCAATGAGTGACTTGGCATAGTAAAATTAATCATGCTGACGTCCAATTAGTTTCATCAACATATGTGAGGTGTAGCTAAATTTTTAAATAAATTTAATTAATTTGATAAAATTTAATGAGATAAAAGGAGTTTCATGAATTCCATAGGTGAAAAAAAGGAAAAAATCAATGAACACTCTGCATAGCCATATCATCATAATTAAAGTTAAAAGGTGTTATATGTTAGGCTGAATTGTGTTTTCTCAAGAAGACATTGAATTTCTAATCTCAGAATATGACCTTATTTGGAAATAATATCTTTACAGAGGTAATGAGGATACAATTATCATTAGGGTGGACTATAATCCAACATGATTTGCATCCTCTATAAAAATAGAAATATAGACCCACGGACAGCTTTGCACAGAGGGAAGATAATATGAAGACATTCAGGGAAATTTTATGTAAAAAGGAAGGATTTGGGTGATGCATCTACAAGCCAAGAAACACCAAAGACTTCCTGATAAGAATCAGAAGCCAGCAATATGAAGAGAAGAGTCTTGCTTCTGGTTTCAGAGAGGGTATGGCCCTATTTTGGGCCTTACACTTGATTTTGGACTTCCAGCGACCAGAACTGTGTAACAAGAAATATTCGTAACTCAAGGACAAAAAACTGACATTTATGGGACAAAGTGCTTTTCCAAATTGAAATGAAAGTAGAAGGGCATTCAAAAGTGGTAAATAAATAATTATCTAATGAAGAAGTATAATTATCTCATAATTATATGATGTAATTTGGCCAATTTTGTTCACAATAGGGGAAATGCAAAATAGATGCGTTACTGTGTCATTTTTAACTTTTCAGATTGGCAAAAACTCAGCATGTGATAGCATATTTTGTTAGTGAGTGTATATGCATCAGATCACCACCAGGTTCATATGCCTGTTGCACAGTATAGACCAATACACCAAGGTAGCAAAATTTATGGCAAATAAAGAGTTTAATGATTGCAGGATGGCCACACAAGGAGATGGGAGGAACCCTCCAATCTGCCTCATTGTGAAGTTCTGGGTTGGAGTTTTTAAGGGGATCATGGTGGGTGAGGGGATGGAAAATTGGAGTCATTAATTGATCAGGGTAAGGAAAATGAAATCATCACAATGTAGAAATGCGTTGTTTGGTGAGTCAGTTTCTTGTGGGGACCTTCAGCCCAGCTGACATCAGCAGTTTCACTGGTATAGAGGACCTAAATAACATCTCAAATTGAAAACGCAAGTTTTACAATGCTTAAGTTGTTATCTATAGAGCAGTTAAGTGGAACTATAATCTTGTAACAGGGACTGCCTGATTCTAGGGGAACAGGCAGCAAACAACTATGAGGAAGCAGGTCAGAGAGTGAGCTGATTCAGTGATTAATGTGCTGTAAGCTTGGTTTATTTTCATTTCTCCCTCTTTCTTCTTTTCTGATTATAAAGTTTGTAGGGATGGTTTGATGAACAGGTATCTTCATTGATTATTAGAGGAAATTTAAAGAATATAAATCTGTGGATGTTACCTATGGCAACCTTTTTTCACTCACCCCACAAAATGGCACAAACGCTTTGATTAAACAATACCATGTCTAATAATTTATCTGACGAGTCTTCCTACACACCTACAAAGTGAGTCACTTGAAATTTTAATATTGTGATTTTGTTTAGGACAGCAAAATATTGGCAATTATTTTAATATTCAACAATAGAGGACAGGTTTGATGTGCTATTGTAAATCCACAGAATGATGTAACGTGTGGCTACAAAACAAAATAAGAAATCTTCATACATGTTGAATGTACAATGTCCTTCATTCATATGTCAGTGAAGAAAACAAGACAAAATAATGTGTGTGGTTTGCTACTCTTTATACTAAAATAAGAAGACAGTAGTTTGTATATGTATACTTTGGATTTGGATATATTTTATGTCCATAAAACTTCTCCAAAGATAAAAAATAATTGTATTGTTGGCCTATAATGAGGAAAACTGGGTGCCTGAGGGACAAATGTATGAAAAATAAAATTGTAAATCTATATGTTTTGAATTTTGAATAACGGTGAATTTTGGATTTTGAATAATAGTGAATTATCTATTATAAATTTAGAAAAAAGTGAGATTTGATATCATGCAATGACATGTTACTGAGCATGACCTTTTTAAGAGTTATTTGGTTTAATTTTGTTTGTGTAACAAATACTTAAATGGCACTTGCTGTGTGCCAGTTACTGTTCTAAGCCTTTTGGCCTCTTGTGGGTCTGGTGATTGGCAGTCTACCGGAATTACACAGTCTAGATGTGGGCATTTATCCAAAGTAATTGATGCTGAGAATTTGAAAACAAGAGATTTTACTATCAGAGGCTAGTAACTATGACGTGTAGTGCTTTACTTTAAAGCAATACAAAGTGATTAAAGCCCATTTTTATCACAAAGGTCTCACAATTTAATTTATTTCTGAAGTGAACTTTAGTAAAGCTTGCTCTATTCTGAATCTTTTATTTGGACTAACTAGTGACAATGTGGCCTTTATATACTTACAGTATATTATGAATCGTCAAATTTTGATGGTATTGTGAGTTCTGAGAGCAATTAATATGCCTAGAATTATATGCAATCATTATTATATATAATAATATCTTATATATTATGATATATGATTATTGCAGATAATTCTTGACAAGTTTCTACATATTTTGTGAAGAAGGATGGGCAGCTTTTTTCAAGACTATTTTTTCAAGGAGATTTGTACAGTAAACAGCCTTGAAAGCTAGAGATAGTGTCTCTTTCTGGGGAGAATGGCAAATGTGTTTCTTAACTGGAATAATAAACATAGCATCTCTTTCCAGAGCAAAGGTTGAACAAAATTGACGACTCCCTCACAAGACTAGAGATTCCTGGGCTGAGGGTTTCTTACTTGTGACAAAAGCCGGCTGTGTGTGCAGCATCCACCCGGGCCCTTCTCTGCATTTTCCACTGTGGGAATTGGAGGACAAGAGGAGCAGAGGCAAAGATGAAGTTCACACCACCTGCCATGCCATTGCCCTTACACTCAGGCAGGCGTTACCCTTGGAGGACAAGAGGAGCAGAGGCAAACAGGAAATTCACACTGTCTGCCATGCCATTGCCCTTAAATTCAGGTGGCACCAGTCTTCTGCCAGCATCTATGAAACTGTGGCAAACTCACATGTCAGGTTGTATTAAGGTAGAATCTCATATCTTCCAAAATTCTTGTTAGTTGTTTTCAATGAACAGCTATTTTTGGTAAGAGTACTGGTGTCACCAGTCTTCTGCCAGCATCTATAATTCTTGTTAGTTGTTTTCAAAGAACGACTATTTTTGGTGAGTACTTCTAGATTCAAAATCTGGTCTTCTATTATGACAAATGATTATACATTTTATATAATTTTGGACAGAAGTTCTAGGCCTATCTTAAAACTTGATGTGGACAGTCATAAAATGCTAAAGATATACACACATACACACCAATACCTAATATGTTAAAAAATTATATAAACAATACATTTAAATAGAAATAATCACCATGACTGATGAACCGTACATATACTTATCGTTCATACTTTCAAGAAACTAAATTCATTTAATTTGAAAAAAAGTACCAGTTTAAGCTAAAAGAAGCATATTTGCCTTCCAACCATTTATTTTTTAGAAAAATATGATGAAGGCTATTTTATTCACAGTCAAATTCTTAACTATAAATCATTTAATAAATGAAAATAAAAATAATTATGAGTTTTTATTATGATTTATAAATCAAAAATATGTATTATATAATTATATATGTGGAAAATCTGCAATATGGGGGAAACCATTTTTAAATATTTGTAGATTTAAGAAAAATGCATTTTTCACAATGGAATTTAGCTCTGTATTATAGCGGTTACCGTATGTTTATATCCAAGATTTCCACTTTTACGAAACTAGCCTAAATAAAATTCAAAACAGAAAGTACTGTAAGTACAGTGTTATATAACAAAAATGTATCAGTAGTAGTACAAAACTATATGAAAGCTATATGCTTCACAATTAAAATATTATAAATCTACACATATCTAAACACTTGATTATATTAACTATTGTTAGTACTGGATTATGAGTGCTTTTGAAAAATTTTTCTGGGAAGCTCACCAAGATGGCGGACTAGAAGCAGCTACTACGCACTGCTGTCATGGAGAGAAAAAGAGTGGGGACGTAAATACAGCACTTTCACCTGAAACATTCAGGTGCATGCATTGGGATTCATCAAGAAAACAACTCAACCCATGGAGAATGGAGAAATGCAAGGTGGGATGACCACCCACTGGGGAGCAACAGAGCCAAGCGAGACTCCCTGACCCAGGGAAGTGGTAAGTGAGTGAGTGAGCTGGGGACCCATGCTTCTCTCACTGATCTTTGCAACCCTCAAGTCAGGAGATCCCCTCGTGAACCCACTCCATTAAGGCTTTTAGTCTGATAGCAGAGCTATGTGAAATCTCAGCAGAGCAGCACTCAGGCACACGTGGAGCCTTAGGAGCTTTAAATACCCAGGTTCCCTGGCAAAAGCAGCTGCAACTCCCTCAAAGCAGGATGTTAGACCCCCATACATACCCCTAGGAAAGGGGCTGAATCCTGTGGGCTGAGCAGCAATGGTTTACAGATCCTGCTTTTATGGCACCTCGCAGGATAATACCCACTGGTTTGGAACTCCAACCAGTCGAAGGTAGTGGCATTATACCTCCCAAGCTTAGGAAAGATTTTTGGAACTTGAAGACTGGCTGTCTGAAATAAGACAGTCAGACAAAAGTATAGGAAAAAGAATAAAAAGGAATGAAAAAAACCTCTGAGAAATATGGGATTATGTAAAGAGGCCAAATCTAAAAATCAAAGAGACTGGGAGAAAGCATAAACTTTCATGGATGATACTTCAAAATATCATCCATGAAAACTTCCCCAACCTTGCTAGAGAAACTAACAGTCAAATGCAGGAAATACAGAGAACCCCTGCAAGATTCTACACAAGGAAGTCATCCCTAAGACACATAATCATAAGGTTTTTTTCAAGGTTGAAATGAAAGAAAGAATGTTAAAGGCAGTTTGAGAGAAAGGGCAGGACACCTACAAAGGGAACCCTGTCAGCCTAACACTGGACCTCTCAGGAAAACTTTTATAAGCCAGAAAATATTGAGGGCCTAGAGTCAACATTCTTAAAGAAAAAAAAAATCTTTAACAAGAATTTTTATATCTAGTCAAACTAAGCTTCCTTAGTGAAGGATAAATAAGATTATTTTCAGATAAGTAAATGCTGATGGAGTTTGTTACTACCAGACCCCCCTTTACTGGAGATCTTGAAAGGAGCATGAAATATAAAAAGGAAAGACCATTCCCAGTCAATACAAAAACACACTTAAGTACACATACTAGTGAAACTATAAAGCAACTACACAAACAAGCCAGCACAGCAACCAACTAACAACAAAATAACAGAATCAAATCCACATATATCAATATTAACCTTGAATGTAAATGTGATGAATGGCTCATTTAAAAGGCACAGCTTGCCAAGCTGGATAAAAAAGCAAGACTCAATGGTAAGCTGTCTTCAAGTAATTCATCTCACATGGAGTAATACCAATAGGCTCAAAATAAATGGATAAAGAAAAATCTACCAAGCAAATGGAAATGAGAAAAAAAGCAGGGGTTGCAGTCCAAGTTTCAAGCAAAACAGACTTCAAACCAACAAAGGTGAAAAAAGACAAAGAAGGGCATTACAAAATGGTAAAGTGTGCAATTCAACAAGAAGCCCTAACTTTCCTAAATATATATGCACCCAATACAGAAGCAGCTAGATTCATAAACCAACTTCTTAGAGACCTACAAAGAGACTTACACCCCAGCACAATCATAGTAGAAGACTTCAACACTTTACTGACAGTATTAGATAGATCATCAAGGCAGAAAATTAACAGATATGCAGGACCTGAACTCAACATTGGAACAAATGGATCTAATAGACCTCCACAAAACTCTCCACTCAAAAACAAGAGAATATGCATTCTTCTTATCACCCCATGGCACATACTTTAAAACTGGCCACACAATCGGACAGAAAACACTGCTCAGCAAATGCAAAAGAACTGAAATCATACCAAACACACTCTGGGAGCACAGCACGATAAAGATAGAAATCAAGACTTAATATCACTAAAACCAAGCAATTACATAGAAATTAAGCAAACAACTTCTGGACAACTTTTGCATAAATAATGAAAGTAAGCCAGAAATCAAGAAATTCTTTGAAATTAAGGAGAATAAAGATATGACATACCATAATCTCTAGGACATAGCTAAGGCAGTGTTAGGAGGAAAATTTGTAACACTAAACACCCACATCAAAAAGTTAGAAAGCTCTCAACTTAACCACCTAACATCACAGCTAAAAGAGATACAAGAGTAAACCAACTCCAAGGCTAGCAGAATACATGAAATAACCAAAATCAGGGCTGAACTGATGGACATTAAGACAAAAAAAGAAAACAAAAACAAAAACAAAAGCAAGAAAAATAATTCAAAAGGTCAATGAATCCAGGAGCTGGATTTTGTAAAAGTAAGATAGGCTGCTAGCTAGACTAATAAAGAAGAAAAGAGAGAAGATCTAAATAAACACAATCAGAAATGACAAAGTGTATATTACCACTGATCCCACAAAAATACAAATAACTGGCTGGGCACAGTGGCTTGCGCCTGTAATCCCAGCACTTTGGGAGGCCGAGGCAGGCAGATCACGAGGTCAGGAGACTGAGACCATCATGACCAACATGGTGAAACCCTGTCTCTATTAAAATACAAAAAATTAGCTGGGCGTGGTGGCACATGCCTGTAATCCCAGCTACTTGGGAGGCTGAGGCAGGGGAATCGCTTGAACCCGGGAGGTGGAGGTTGCAGTGACCTGAGATCGCACCACTGCCCTCCAGCCCGGCAACAGAGCAAGATTCCATCACACACACAAAAAGAAATACAAATAACCATCAGAGACTACGATGAACACCTCTATTTATAAAAACTAGAAAACCTAGAAGAGATGGATAAATTCCTGGACATATATATCCTACCAAGACTGAGCCAGGAAGAAATCGAATCCCTGTACAGGCCAGTTATGAGCTCCAAAGTTGAATCAGTAATAAATAGCCTACCAACCAAAAAAGCCCAGGACCAGACAGATTCACATCACAGGTGAATTTTACCACATGTAGAGTGAACAGCTGGTACCATTCCTACTGAAACGATTCCAAAAAATTTAGGGGAGGGGACTCCTCCTCAACACATTCTATGAAGCCAGTATCATCCTGATACCAAAACTTGGCAGTAACATACACACAAAACAAAACTTCAGGCCACTATCTTTGGTGAACATTGATGTAAAAATTCTCAAGAAAATACTTGCAAACCAAATCCAGCAGCACCTCAAAAACCTAATCTATCACAATCAAGTAAGTTTTATTTCTATGATGCAGGATTGGTTCCACATATGCAAGTTAATAAATGTGACTCATCACATAAATACAACTAAAGAGAAAAATCACATGACTATCTTAACAGATGCAGGAAAGGCTTGTGATAAAATTTAACATCGCTTTATGTGAAAAACTCCCAAGGAAAATACTTCAAAATAATAAGAGCCTCCTCTGACAAACCCACAGCCAACATCTACTGAATGCACAAACCTGGAAACACTCCCCTTGAAACCGGCACAAGACTAGGATATCCTCATTTACCACTCCTATTCAACATAGTATTGGAAGTCCTGGCCAGAGGAATCAGACCAGATAGAAAGATAAAGGGCATCCAAATAGAAAGAGAGGAAGTCAAGTTCTTTCTTTTTGCAGATCACATGATTCAATATCTAGAAAACTCCATAACCTTGGCCCAAAATATCCTTAAGCAAATAAAAGAACTTGAGCAAAATTTCAGCTTACAAAATCAATTTACAAAAATCACTGGCATTCATATACACCAACAACTGTCAAGCCAAGAGCCAACTCAGGAACAAAATCTTATTCACACTTGTCACAAAAAGAATAAAATACCTAGAAATAAAGCTAACTAGGGAGGTGAAAGATCTCTATAATGAAAATTACAAAACACTGCTCAAGGAAATTAGAGATGACACAAACAAAAGGAAAAACATTCCATGTTTATTGATTAATATAATTAAAATGGCCATACTGCCCAAAACAATTTACAGATTTTATACTATTCCTATCAAAATACAAATGACCTTCTTCATAGACCTATTTAAAAATTAATATGGAACCAACAAGGGCTCAAGTACTCAAGGGAATCTTAAGCTAGAAGAACAAGGCTGGAGGCATCACACTACTCAAACTATACCACAGGGATACAGTAATCAAAACAGTATGATACTAGTACAAAAACAGACACATGACCAGTGGAACAGAATAGAGAGCACAGAAAATAAGGCTGCACACTTATAGCCATCTGATTTTTGACAAAGCTGATAAAAACAAGCAATGGGGAAAGGATTCCCTATTCAATAAATGATGCTGTGATAACTAGCTAGCGATATGCAGAAGACTGGAAATGGACCCCTTCCTTGAACCATATACAAAAATTAACTCAAGATGGATTAAAGACTTAAATGTAAAACCAAAAATTATAAAAACCCTATAAGACAAGCTAAGCAATACCATTCTGGACATAGAGATGGGCAAAGATTTCATGACAAAGGTGTCAAAAGTAATTGCAACAAAAGCAAAAACTGACAAATGGAATCTAATTAAACTATAGGGCCTCTGCACAGCAAACAAACAAAAAACCTAACAGACAGCCTACAGAATGGGAGAAAATATTTGCAAACTATGCATTGGAGGAGTGTAACATCTGGGTCTATATAAAACTTAAATTTACAAAGAAACCCAAAATCCCATTAAAAAGCGGGCGAAGCACATGAACACACACTTTCAAAAGAAGACATACATGGCTAACAACTATATGAAAAAAACCTCAATATCACTGATTGTTAGATAAATGCAAATAAAAATCCCAATGAGAAACTATCTCACAGGAGTCAAATGGCTCTTATTAAAAAGTCAAAAAATAACATGCTGGCAAGCTTGGAGATAAAAGGAAACGCTTGTACACTATAGGTGGGAGTGTAAATTAGTTTAATAAGTGTGTAGAAAGCCATGTGGAGATTCCTCAAAGAGCTAAAAACAGAACTACTATTTGACCCAGCAATCCCATTGCTGATTATATACCCAAAGGTATATACATTGTTCTACCATAAAGACACATGCATATGTATGTTCATTGCAGCACTATTCACAATGGCAAAGACATAAAATTAACCTAAATGCCCATTAATAACAGACTGGATTAAAAAATGTAAGACATGTACACCAAGGACTACTACACGGTCTTAAAAAAAAAAACAACAAGCTCGTGTCCTTTGCAGAAACGTGGATGGGGCTGGTGGCCATCATTTTTAGCAAACTAACTCAGGAGCAGAAAACTAAATACCCCATGTTCTCACTTATAAGTATGAGTTAAATGATGAGAGCACATGGACACAAAGAGGGGAGCAACAGACACTAGTACCTACTTGAGGGTGGAGGGTGGGAGGAGGAAGAGGAGCAGAAAAAATAACTATTGGGTATAGGTTTAGTACTTGGGTGAGAAAATAATCTATACAACAAACCTACTTGAAACAACTTTACCTATATAATAAACCTGCACATATACTCCTGAACCAAAACCGAATAGAATTTTTTTCAACTAAAAATATTCTAATTTCTACTGTTTTTATATTTCTTTTATTTATAAAAGCACAAGAAAAATGTTTCTTCTGTAATCTTAATATTTAATGTATACAATTACATGTATTCTTTTTAAAACAACTATAGATTACCATTTTCTAATTTGTTTCCTTGTTATAGAAATAGGCAAAGAGAGGCCAGATTATACTATGAAGCTTCCTACTAGTATTCAAGAATAATGAACTTTAACAAGATAAAAGAACTTCAAAGCGTGGTGAAAAAAGATAATTTATCTGATGGAGATTATATGATTCTGTGTCTCTGTTGTTGAAATGTAATTTGAGTAACGCTCTGCTATATAAAAAAATAGGGATACCTTACAGTCCAAAGTATTTTTCACTCTCATCGAAATGGGTGTTTAAAAAATCAGGTCTGCCTACATGCAGAGAATATAAACCAAAAAGAAAAAAGTCCCATGTCCCGAAGTTTATCTATTTTAATAAAAATACAATATATGTATATTTTTATTTTATATTACTGGAAGCAAAAACTTAATATATTGAGACTAGAAATTTTAGAATGTTCAACCTTTAAGAAGTAGTGAGAAAAGGCTGCCACTACAGTTTGAACAGTTTTTTTCTCTGTTCTGTAAGTAGCACATTCCAATTAGCCATAAACAATCTTTTGTTTTAGAAAATTATCAGCTTAGTTGACTCAGTATAAGCATTACTCACTCATTTTCTATGAATTTACCATTAACATAAATTTAAATGCTCATGTTGAGGAATGTAATCTGCTTAGCTAATGTGCTTATCATCTAAAGAGATATCTGTCCTTTGGTGATGATAGTGGTTTAAACTGGGGGAATAGTGTTCCCCAGACAATATCTGAGGGCAAAAACTGAAGTGAGACCCTCTAGACTTCTAGGCTTGTCTAGTGTTGCTTCAGCATCCAAGTGACAGTGTGGCATGACAGGGGAAGAGGCTATCTTGTTAACTGCTCTGAAACCAGAACATCTTTTATACTTGGGGAGTGCTATTTGTGTGAATCAGGTACCACCTTAAGCAAGAAAGGGAGAGATTACTTGAGAATCACCAGAGTCTGGAAGAAGAGTGATTTTTTTTTTGATGGCTTCAAGATGAGAAATGATTGGAGAAATAAAGGAGACAAAATATAGCAGAAAAAATGGGCAGACAATACTTGTTGAGTTGGGCATTTCTTTAGAGTTGGTGGTGAATGCTGAAGTCTCCACTGAGTAAAAATCAGGGTTTTATATAAGGCAAGGGGTTGAGATTTGGATAATCAACATTTATAGAAACTTTAACAGTCACTTTTTAATTTTTACATTTCTATGAACAACTTGAAACTTTCATAAAACTTGACAATAATATTATGGACCAAAATATACATCACTAATATTTAACAATCATCAGCAGTTTTCTATATCTTTTTCATTTTTTTTTCCTACGGGGTCTCAACACAACTTTCTCCATATCTTTACGTTTTACAGATACCAAGGTACAGTACCCAGAGATTTGAATTCAGTTGGTCTTATGTGAGACACAGTCAATAATGCATTTTTTTAAGTTCCACCGTTAATTCTGGTGTTTAACTAGAGTGTACAAGGAATATCAGGGAATTTTTATTTGTATGAACAGATTATTAGACATGAATTAAGAAGACCTAGGTTATAGTATGGAATAATATTTCTATTAAAAATTTATTATATTACACTTTCCAACAAGTCACTTTACATCTTTGTGACTGCAATTTCTTTAGATGTAAGAAAAAAATAGCTTGATTATATGGCCTTTGTGGTCCTTTTCACTTTTGAAATTTTGATATCTTAGTCTATCAAGTAAGATCAAAGAACAATTCTGTTTTTACCAGGGTTTAATGTTCAGGAACCACTGAAGAAAACAACATCATTTACAGCATAGCATATTTTGTTACAATCTCATTCAATGAAATTTTATGTGACTGTAAGAATAATTACAGAAAATAACAAATACGCTTTTAAAATTTTACAAATACTTTCCTATGATTTCAGTATATCAAACTGAACAACTATTTTGTTGTTTTTATAGTTCATTAAAACATATAAACTTCTAGTGGTTTCTTAAGCTATTTTGATAACACACCTTTATTTTATATTTTCTTATCTCAAACACTAAGTCCTTAGTGTTTTATGGATATTAATTCAGTGAACTCTCTGAGACCCTCTATGAGGCATATACTCTTATCCACATTTTACAGATGAGTAATCTGAGTGTCAGGGAAATTCATTAATTTGCTCAAGATTATAATTCTGGTAACATGACCTCTAGACTAAGACAGTATTAAAATTTTGGCAAAAATATATTAACTATTAATATTTTGAATTATCTGTTACCAGTGATTTAGTTAAAGCATATACATATTTTTCAAATAGTAAATTCATAAGTATAACAAAAGGATCTGAATATGATACTAATCAAAATTTGAATGATCAGTTTTATTTAATTTTAATAAATATTTCTTGTGTATATAGAAATTTATATAATTAAGATCAGATGATTAATTTATAAAGGCATTAAATAAAAAGTACTGGGATACTATAATTATCCAAGTTCAAAAGCTACATGCTTAAAAACATGTTTGAATGTTTATTCTTTTGTGGTATATAACAACAACAACAATAATAAATGGCTTGATATTCCCAAAATATTCTCCTTTGGGTTTCCAACAACAATGAATTCAGTATTGATCAAAACTGCACCAATAACTCAAAATGACTAAACTCAAAACTGGCACTGACCACAAAAAGAGCATTCCTTTCACACAGGAAAAGGGGAAAATATCTTTGTTTGATAAAGAGATTACTTTTGCTAATGCAAAGTTCTTTTCTCCCTTTTTAACTAGTGAATCTAATAACTTTTTTTTTTTTTTTGAGTCATGGAATACCATGAGGAACTGACCTTTTAAGAAAAAATCATCATCACCTAATTTGAGACTTGAAGCTACAATTTAAAAAATGCTTACTTTGCATTAATTTGCTTAATTCTCTGTTAATACTCTTTCTTTTGTATTACTTTAAAGCTTTATTCTATTTTTAAGTAGCTACTTATTTGTTTTTATGGTTTATTAATAACAGAAATGACAATAACTGTATAAATGTGTTTAATTAGCAAATTATATTCGGTTGCCTGCAATACAGTAAATAGCTTATTTTAACATCATCAGGTCAAATAACAAAGTCAGCAATGATATATGTTACCAAAGTAATTTTACACAAATCCAAGTCTTTAAAGCAAGTCTCTTTTGGGATATTAACCAACAGAACTTCCTGCTATCTGTGAGGACAGCATTTTTTGTAAGATATCTCCTCATGTTAGACTTGCTTTTGCTGTGGGAATCCCATCTGCTATGGTTGTCACTGGATTCCTTGACCCTTTATTGAACTCCAGTGAGTTACAGCCATCAAATGCCTGTTGTTATTGAAAATACAACATAGTGCGGATCAAGGGCACTCCAAATACAAGCATCTCACGAGTATATTGGAAATAAACTGAAGAAATGCAAAATAGTACCATATTAACAGAGAAAATTTAGAAATGGTTAATTTTACAATTATACCATAATATCAATCTATACATTTTATGCATTAAAAATAAAATTCCAATGATAATATTCACAAGAGCAAGGATAGCTGTTCTAGTAAGTATTATTAGGAAGACAAAACCAGTCATTTTAGGCTGACCTTCTTTTAACTAAACACTTTTTTTTTTTTTTTTTCGAGACAGAGTCCTGCTCTGTCGCCAGGCTAGAGAGCAGTAGCGCAATCTCGGCTCACTGCAACCTCCAACTCCCTTGAACCCCAACTCGGTTCAAGCGATTCTCCGACTCCCTGGTTCAAGAATTCTCCTGCCTCAGCTTCCCGAGTAGCTGAGACTACAGGCATGCACCACCATGTCCAGCTAATTTTTGTATTTTTAGTAGAGACAGGATTTCACGATGCTGGCCAGGATGGTCTTGATCTCCTGACCTCGTGATCCACCCGCCTCGGCCTCCCAAAGTGCTGGGATTACAGGCATGAGCCACTGTGCCCAGCCAACCAAACACTCTTAAATTGGAGAGTCCTACTCAGCAAGTTTCTCTGCAAATTGATTTAGTGTTCTTAAAACTCTGTGACTAGACTATTGCTCACTGCAAGACTCCCTAATTTGTTCCAAATTATCACAATTGAGGAAGGAGTTTTAAAGCTTTCATCATCACACAAAAGCTGTATTTGGTTTCATTTTGCTTTGACATTTTGCAATTAGATAGTTTTAGGGTATTTATTTCCCCTTGAAAAAATAAAACTGCAGTAATTGGCCAGCAATTACACAACTATATTTAAGATTTTATTCTAATCTTGGTTTATCAAAGCATTGTTATTTCATCACAAAATTCACTCAGGAATTAAAATTAATATTTTTAGTTTCCATTATATTAAAACAAATTAAAATGACACATTTTATTGCATTTGTAACTAGAAATATCTGATGATAGAAAAGGCGTTTTAAACTGAATATGATACATCAAAATATTGTCACTTTTAGAATCATTTATAAATAATGTGTAAAACAAAGATACACAGAGTTAAGAAAGGGAAATTTCATAACAAGTCATTAAATGTTTATTAATTTATGTCAGACAAAATTTGATCAGTGAAGTGGACATTTATATCAATAAAATAATCAGAGCAATACACAAAGGCCATTAACACCATGTGCAAAAATGTTCATAATAGAATTACTTAAACACAAAATAAAGAAACAACCTAAATGTCCAAAATCAGGTAAATTAATTGTTATGGAATACAAAAGGGACATATAAAAACAATAACAATATTATTTTGAGGAATATTTTATAATATGAAGAATTGTTCATATATTTTTTAAAATTAATGTTTGATTATTAGGGATACATAATAGTTGCATGTATTTATGGAATACATGTGATATTTTGATACAAGCATACAGTGCGTAATGATCAACTCACCTCAAGCATTTATTGTTTCTGTGTATTAGCAACAAGCTACTAAATATTCAAAAGAAATAAAATGTGTATATGGAAGAGATATCTGAACTGCCATGTTTACTGGAGCACTATTCACAATAGCTCAGATATGGAATCAACCTGAGATGTGGTAAATATACACTATGAAATATCATCCAACTATTAAAAAATGAAATCTGGTCATTTGCAACAACATGGATGAAGCTAGAGGAGATTATTTTGAATGAAATAAGCCAGGCACAGAAAAAATTTGATCATTTCTAAAAGAGAGTAGGCAGGGTTCTCCCAGTAAAAAATATGATTAAATGTTAAAGTGTGTATATTAAATTAACAAACAGAAATAAACACAACATTATGAACAATGGCTGTTCTGCATGATGCAGTTAACAGCCTTTTGTTTTTATTTATTTTTACTGTTTGCATTTTAAATGAGACAGTAATTGTACATATTTATGGAATGCGATGTGATGTTTCAATACGTGTATATGTGGTGCAATGTTAAATCAGGGTATTTAGTATGTCCATCACCACATACACTTATTATTTTCGTGTGGTAGTAACATTCAAAATCCTCTCTTCTGAGAATTTTGAGATAAGAAATACTTTATAAACTATAAAAAAATTAAAGTAGTCATGATAAAAATGTTTCAATGATGTGTACAAACATGATCAAAACAAATGAAAAAAATAGAAAATCTCAGCAAAAAAACAGAAAGTTTCTGCCAAGAAAAAGAAAATATAAAGAATATTCAAATGAAAATTGTAGATTTAAAAAATTCAATAATAAAAGTAAGAAGCTAAGGTGATGGGCTCAAACGTAGTACAGATTATAAAGAGGAAACAATCGGCAAATTGGAAGCTGGAGCAGTACAAATTATGTAATCTGAACAGACATGAAAAAATTTGCCCCAGGGATCTCTGACTCGATAATGAAAAATCCATAATTTGTGCCATGGGAGTCCTGGGTAGAGAAGATAAAGTGGATGAGGTTGAAAAATTATTTGAAGAAATAATGCCTGAAAACTTCTCAAATTTTATATGAGACAAACTTACAATTTCAATAAATTTAGAGAACTTGAAGCAGGATATCCTGAAAATAATATTGCCAAGATATCCTAATTACATATTATAAACTTAAAGACAAAGTAATAATCTTTCAAGCAGCCAGAGAATAGGGACATGTTTTCTATAGGAAAATTTTTTTTAATGATGGCATATTTCTTATCAGAAAATATGAAGACCAGAAAGAAGTGACACAATATCTTTCAAGTACTGAAAGAGAAGTACTGTCAAACCAAAAAAAAAATTTTTTTTTTGAGACGGAGTCTTACTCTGTCGCCCAGGCTGGAGTGCAGTGGCAAGATCTCAGCTCACTGCAAGCTCCGCCTCCCGGGTTCATGCCGTTCTCCTGCCTCAGCCTCCCAAGCACCTGGGACTACAGGCGCCCAACACCATGCCTGGCTAATTTTTTGTATTTTCAGTAGAGACGGGGTTTCACCGTTAGCTAGGATGGTCTCCATTTCCTGACCTCCTGATCTGTTGCCATTGGCCTCCCAAAGTGCTGAGATTACAGGCATGAGGCACCGTGCCTGGCCCCAAAATTGTATATCCAAGAAAATTATTATTCAAAAATGAGATGAAAATTGAGAAACTCACAATTTTTGTAGAAGTATTGTCACCTGCAGACTTGTACTACAAGAATCGCTACAGGAAGTTTTCTACACAGAGGGACAAAAAACCAGAAAGAACCTTAGAATATTATAAAGGAGGAAATAAGATGGTAAGAAAAATGTAATTAAATAAAAAAGGCTTGCTTTCTTAAATTTTCTGAATTATATTTGACATTTGAAGCCAAAATTGTAACCCTGTCTGATTATAGTGTTCCAAAAGTATATAGAAAAATGTTAAGAACATTATATTATAAATTTACAAGGCAAATGGATATAAACTGTGGTGAGATTTCTCTGCTTCACTTGAACTGATAAAAACATGACTCCACTAGACTATGGTAAGTGGTATATTTAAAATATAATACCTTGAGAAACCACTAAAAATGCTATACAAATATATACACTTCAAAACTATTCACTAACTAAAGTGATATTTCAAAACAGGTTCAAGTAGTCCAAAGAGGTGCAGGAAAAGTCAGAGACAAAACAAAAAAATAGAAGGAGCAAGCAAAAATAAATAAATAAATAAATAAAATATTGGACTTAAGCCCTGGCATACCAATTGATAGACAGAAATATCAAAATGGATTATTGTCCATAAGAAACTTAGTCTAACTATAAAAAATAGGCAAATTAAAGGAATAAAAATGTATCATAAAAATATAAATAAAAAGCTGGGGTGACTATATTAATTTCAGATAAGTAGACTTCATAACAAAGAAAATTACCAGAGACAGAGAGTTTACATAACAGTCAAATGGTCAATCCACTAAGAAGTCATGGCCATCATAAATGTGTATGGATGAAAAAGCAAAGGAGCAAACTTTGAAAAGCAAAAGCTGATAAATCTGAAAGGAGAAACCGACATATCACAATTATATTTGGAGACTTCAACAACCCTCCCATCAGTTCATAAAACAACTCTATAGAACATAAGTGAGAGACAGGACTAGCTAGATTTCCTAGGCCGACTAAGAATCCCTAAGCCTAGCTGGGAAGGTGACTGCATCCACTTTTAAACACAGGGCTTGCAACTTAGTTCACACCTGACCAATCAGGTAGAGAAGAGAGCTCACTAAAATGCTAATTAGACAAAAACAGTAGGTAAAGAAATAGCCAATCATCTATCGCCTGAGAGCACAGCGGGAGGGACAATGATCAGGATATAAACCCAGGCATTCGAGCTGGCAACGGGCTACCCTCTTTGGGTCCCATCCCTTTTCACTCTACTAAATGTGTTTTTACTCTATTAAATCTTGCAACTGCACTCTCTTCTGGTCCGTGTTTGTTATGGCTGGAGCTGAGCTTTCGCTCCCTGTCGACCACTGCTGTTTGCCCCGTCACAGACCCGCCAGTTGACTTCCATCCCTCAGGATCCAGCAGGGTGTCTGCTGTGCTCCTGATCCAGCAAGACGCCCATTGCTGCACCCGATCCCGCTAAAGATTTGCCATTGTTCCTGCACGGCTAAGTGTCCTAATCGAGCTAAACACTAGTCACTGGGTTCCATGGTTCTCTTCCATGACCCACAGCTTCTAATGGAGCTATAAGACTCACCACATGGCCCAAGACTCCATTCCTTGAAATCCGTGGGGCCAAGAACCCCAGGTCAGAGAACACGAGGCTTGCCATCATCTTGGAAGTGGCCCGCTGCCATTTTGGAAGCAGCCTGCCACCATTTTGGGAACTCTGGGAACAAGGACCTACCAGTAACATAAGCATAGACACAGGAGAATTAACACCATCAACCAATATAATTTAATCAACACAATTTATTCAATAACATAAAATGAATCTTTTACAAGAACTCACAGAGGATAAATCAATAGACCATATCTCGAGTCAGAAAATAAACCTATATGAAAAAAAATGGAAATTTTATAGGTTGTGTTTTCTGAATTAAATGGAATTAATAAGAAATCTATAACATAAAGATAGCAGTAGAATATAAAAACATTTTAAAGCCACCTATCACACCTCTAAATAGTCTACTGATCAAACAGCACGTCATGAGGGAAATTAGAAAAAAAAATAAACTGAATAAAAGTTAAAATATTACATATCGAAATTTGTGTGACACAGCTAAAGCAAATTTGAAAAAAAATTATAGGATGAAGTCCATACATTATGAAGAAAGAAAACTATTAATTTAATAATTTAAGCTCCTTTCTTGATAACCTAGATAAAATATAAAATGAATCCAAAGCAAGCAGAAAGGAGATAATAAAGAATAAAACAGAGATGAATTAAAAACAGAAAAAAATGATATGGAAAATCATTTACAGAGGTAATTCATCTGGAAAAATATAATGAAATTGACACATCTCTAGCAAGAAGATAGAACAGAGGTAAGACAGAAATTAAAAATATCAAGAATGAAATAGCAACTATCACTACATACCTTACAGATATCACTAAGGTAATAGGAGAATACACGAACAATTCTAAACACATACAGTTGATAATTTAGATGTAAACAAAAGCTACTATACATCACCCAGAATAAATAATTTTTCTAGCTCTATAACTATTAATAAAATTGAATTTGGGGACCAGAAAGAAATCTCTAGGTCCAAATAGTTTCACCGAAGTTATCAAATATTTAAAGAAAAATTAATCAAAATTGTATGCAATTTCTTCCAGAAAAAATAAGAATCATTTTCCAATGAATTTTATAGGCTTTGCATTATCCTGATAGAAAAACCAGATAAAGACACTCCTATAGAAGAAAATTGCACAACAGTACTCCTCACGCATAGACAGATGCAAAAGTCTTTAGCAAAATTTTAGCAAATACAATTCAGCAATATATCAAATTAAGTATGTACTGTAATCAAGTGGATCCAAGTGAAGTTTACTTAAGAGACACAAAGATGGCTCAGTATTCAAAAATGAATTAAAGTAACACATCATATTAACATAATGAAGAAGAAATGCACATAATGATATCAATTGTTGCAGAAAAAGCATTTAGCATAATTAACTAAAGACCCATTAATGACAAACATAAAAAATAGGAATAGAGAACCAGTTCTTCAATCTGATAAATAGTATCTACTAAAACCAAATCCAACCCAAAGCAAACAAATGAAAACCACTGTAGTTAATATCATAGCAATGGTCAAAGACTGAATGCTTTCCCATAAAGATCGAGAATAAGGCTTAGACTTCATTTCCATCTTGATGTTTAAAATAATGCTGGAAATTCTAATAAGTGCTATAATACAGGAAACAAAATTAAAATGCATATATATGTATATGGAAATAACATATGCATACACACACACACACACACGGAAAGAAGAGATAAAACTGTTTTATCCATAGATAACATGATTGTCTATGTAGAAAATCTTAAGTAATATAAGGTGAAAATAAACAAGCAAAAAACCTTCTGGAATTCATAAGTTACTGTTACGTGATCAAGGTCACAGGAAACAAGACACACATTCTCTATACTCTCAGTGGATACATAGACAATAAAGTTAGATATATAATAAAATTTACAGTCACTTAAAAATAATGAAATGCTTATATGTGAATTTAGCAAACATTTACAGGACTTTTATGCTGAAAACTGCATAATGCTGATAAAAGAAATGGAAAAAATAGCTAAGTAATGGAAGAGGCATACTGTGTTCATGGATTGAAAGACTCAGCATAGTAAAGATCTAAATTCTCTCCAAATTGATGTGTGTTTAACATAATTCCCAGCAAAATCTCAGAAAATTACGGTATACATAGAGAACATCATTCTACAATTTATATGCAAATGAAAATGAATTTTTAAAGCTAAAACCACTTTGAAATAGCAGATAAAGTGGAAGGAATCAGTTTCAATTTCAATTTTTTTTTTTTTTTTGAGATTGCTTTGTTGCCCATGCTGGAGTGCAGTGACAAGACCTCGACTCACTGATACTTCTGTCTCCCAGGTTCAAGCAATTCTTGTGCCTCAGCCATCAGAGTAGGTGGGATTGCAGGCGTGCACCACAACACCTGGCTAATTTTTATATTTTTAGTAGAGATAGGGTTTTGCCATGTTGGTCAGGCTGGTCTTGAATTCCTGGCCTCAAGTAATCCACCTGCCTCGGCCTCCCAAAGTGCGAGGATTACAGGCGTGAGCCACTGTGACTGTCCTGAATTTCAAAATTTATTATAAAGTTACACTAATTAAGACTGTGTGATATTGATGAAGAAATAGACATATAGATCACTGAAATATGAGAGATAATAGAAATAGATCCACGCAAATACACCCAGCTCATTTTTGCTATACATGCAAACACAATTGAATGGGAGAAAGCATTTTCAACAAATGGGGCTAGAGCAATGGGATATCCATAGGAAAGACAAAACAAAAACAAACAAACAAAACTTGGGCTAATTTCCTACCTGGCATAAAAATGGTCAAATGGATGATGTATTTAAATATAAAATGTAAATCTATAAAGTTTTAGAAGAAAACATTGGAGAAAAATTTTCAAAATTTAGGTATAGGCAAAGAGTTCTTACAATTGACACTAAAAGCATCCATAATATGGACAAAATAAAAGATGAATTGAATTTCAACATTAAAATCTATTGCTCTGCAAAAAAAATAAAAGGTTTCTATTGACATAAAAAGACAAATTATCAAGAAAAGATTTATGTTCCTACAAAACCCTGTACATAATTGTTTATAGCAGCTGTATTCATAATAGATTTATATTAGAAAACACCCAGATGTTCCTCAATAAGTGATTGTGGTCAATCCATATCATGAAATACTACTCAACAACAAAAATCAATAGAATATTGATAACAACCTGGATACATTGCTAGAGAATTATGCTGAGTAATAGAAGAGAGTCCCAAAGGTTAAACAGTGTATGATCCATTTACATAACATTCTTGAAATGACAAAATCTTGTAACTGGAGTACAGATTTGTTAGGTATGGAAATAGGAGAGAAGTGATGTGGCTATAAAAGGCAATAGGAGGAATCATTGTGTAAAGGAAGCAAACATTATGATTATTTTATCAATGTCAATATCCTGGTTGTGGTATTGTAATCTAGAATTTTGCAAAATGTTAGAACTAGGGAAAACTGGGTAAAAGATTCACAGGATTTCCCAGTATTTATTGCAATTGCACACAAATCTTTTTAGTAGCATTTCAGAAAGGGTGAAGATAACAGATATGCTCAATTTACCATTTTTCACAGAAAACATAGCATGTTTACATTAAAAAATCCACAGAATTTTTTCTTTTAGAAAAATGTATGCAATGTTGCACAAAGTAATGCTTAGAATAAGTGGAAAATTGGTATTTGGAAACTATTATAATTAAATCTGTAGGAAGCATTTTAAAAATCTCTGAAGTGCTTTTTTTTGGATACAGAGTTTCAGTAGGGCCTGCCAACTTTGGCCAGTTGAAGTGAAAATTTTCTAAATTCAACTTCTTTTGTGTGGTTTAGTTTAGTCTTCAATCCAAATTGAATCCATCCCAAGCTACTTCACAACCGAAGATAACGCTTATTATTGCTTGATTTTTAAGAACTGTTTCATGCATTTAAATGTAAATGCCATAACTTTTCATTAGAAATTAGAGCGTTATACACATCTAACCCATTTTCATTCTTAATGATATGGCAATACACATTTTCAGGAAAAATTGGAAGAACTGATAAAAAAAAAGTATTTTTTCTCCAATACTGGATGACTAGAAAATTCTCTTTATTATAGAAAATGTTAGGTAAATTTTCAAAATAGGAATACATTTATTCTATAACCACATATATTAGCAAAAACTATTTTGAAGTTTATTTCTGATTCATATTAAATTTTTTATTTATTCTTTGCTTTTTTGTTTAGGCTCCAGGACCACATCTGAAATTTTTATGTAATATTTGCTCAGTAATGAATACATTCTCAAATACTCTTTTATTCAATTCTAAACTGAAATATTTAAAAGACATACAGTGCTTCAGTAACTTTAAATCATCCCCTATTACACAAGGCAATTTGAAACTATTGAAGCATTTTGTAAGGGTTTCTCTTTCAAAGTGTTCAATGGTTAGAGATTATAAAGAGTTATTTAACTTTATTGCAATATTATAGATTTATTAGAATCATTTTAAAAGAAGGAGGTATATAATATCACATAAATCTATCAGATAGAACAGTATAAAATATATTTAATCAGTATAAATGCCATATGGAGACATATGCTGAATGAAAGAGGAACAAAGGAATGAAGAGTGTCAACCATAAAAAATTGTGAGGTCAGGAATTCATAGTTTATACAGTAAGGAATTCAGGAATAATAAACTTTTAATAGCTTTAAAAATTCTATATATCCAGAATTTAAATAAAAATATAAACAAATTATTCTTGAGATAAAGAAAAATAATCCTTGGGCAAAGTATAAGATACTTAGGGTGGAGTGTCAATTGAAGAAAATATGTCAAAATTAATAAAACATTGTGTGGTAGGGTTTCAAAAAAGACTCCCAGTGGTCCCTACCTCCTCGTGTTCATGACATGGGTAATCCCCTATCTTTGAGTGTGGGCTAGAGCCAGGGACACATTTTTTAGTAATAAGATACGGCAAAGTGATATTATTTCTGATATTAAGTTAAAAAAGATCCTGGCTTTTATCTTACTTGCTCTCTCTCACCGCTTGCTCTGCAGAGACAAATTATCATACCGTATGTTGCCCTAGAGAGAGGGAAACGTAGCAAGGAACTGAGGACCTTGCTATAACTATGTTAGTTGTACTAATTCTGCTAACAACTATGTTAGTAGACTTCACAACAGATTCTTCCTGTTAATGCCTTCAGAGGAGACAGCGGGCCCAGCCAACAGCGTGACTTCAATCTTATGAGAGACTTTCAGCCAGCTAAGCTACACAAGATTTCTAATCCATAGAAACTCTAGGATAATGTTTGTGGTTTTTACCCACAAATTTTGGGTTAATTTGTCAACCAAAGGGTACAATATCATTAATAGGTAACTAAATATACACAGCTACCTCTCAAAGAAAAAATAAATTTATATTTATATAAAAGAAAAAACTTGAGTCAGTAAACTAAAATATTAAAATTAAAAGTTGAAAAAAGCAAAAGTGCAAGCAGGAAAAATACAATAATCAAAATATTAGATATAAATGAAATAAATAGCTAAAAAGATTAATAGAATTGGAAGATAGTACTTCAAAATATATTAGTAATTTAAATAATATTTAACAAGAATTATTAGGGAAAAAGATGTTTCAGATAAAAAATGTTAAAAGAAGGTGGAAAATAACTACAGCCATAAGAGATTAAAACATAATAAATATTATGAATATTAATGCCCCAACAAATTTGGAGAGTTAGAGAAGATATGTATTTGTTTGAAAAAACACAAAAAGCTTGAATTGGTAAAGAAAATATAAAAAACTTGAATAATCTCATAAACATTAGAGAAATCAGAATAATGTTCAAAAATATTTGAGCCCAGGCAATATAATGGATGTGTTTAACAAGATTCTGAAGTATGAATATGCCCTGTTTTATGTAAGTAGTTCTGGAAATAGAAAAAAAAAGAAAGTTGATTAATTTTATTAGTATATGATAAACTTCATTACAAAACTGGACAAACTACAAGCAGAGATAATGTATGTTACTGAAAAAAATCTGTAATAGTTAAAGTTTATTATGTTTTGGTCTCTCCCAATATCATACCACTTTAGGCGTTTCATTCTTTTTTTTCTTTTTTCTTTTTCTTTCTTTCTTTTTTTTTTTTTGAGACGAAGTCTTGCTCTGTCACCCAGGCTGATATGCAGTGGAGAGATCTCTGCTCACTGCAACCTCCGCCTCCCGGGTTCAAGCGCTTCTCCTGCCTCAGCCTCCCAAGTAGCTGGGATTACAGGCATGCGCTGCCACACCCAGCTAACTGTATTTGTATTTTTAGTAGAGACGGGGTTTCTCCATGTTGGTCAGGCTGGTCTCCAACTCCCGACCTCAGGTGATCCACCCGCCTTGGCCTCCCAAAGTGTTGGGATTACAGGCGTGAGCCACCACGCCCAGCCTTTTTTTTTTTTTTTTTTTTTTTGAGATGGAGTCTTGCTCTGTCGCCAGGCTGGAGTGCAGTGGCGCTATCTTGGCTCACTGCAACCTCTGCCTCCCGGGTTCAAGTTCAAGTGATTCTCCTGCCTCAGCCTCCCGAGTAGCCGGGAGTACAGGCATGTGCCACCACGCCCGGCTAATTTGTGTATTTTTAGTAGAGACGGGGTTTCACCGTGTTGGCCAGGATAGTCTCTTATCTCTTGACCTCGTGATCTGCCCGCCTCTGCCTCCCAAAGTGCTGGGATTACAGGCGTGAGCCACTGTGCCCTGCCTGTTTCCTTCTTTTTTGGCATTTTTCCATAAAGTATGCCTTCAAAACAAAAATTTATATTACATTTCTGCTAAAAAAAAGAAGATGAAAATAAGACATTAATGAAAAGTAACCTGAAAATTTAGATGAATAAAAAATAGTTTCTGGAAGGAAGTATTAAGAAAATTTTTGATAATTAAATAATGATTTTAAAGGTGACTATTAGGAAATAACATTTTGGAATAAAACATTAGAATAATTTTCAAATGGAGAAATTAATTCATGAACTAAAACAAATCGAATACACTTGTCCTTGAGAATATCTTGCCTAGAGAGATGGGTATATTATTTGAGATGTTAAAGTAAGCAGGGATATAATGGTAAGTGTACTTAATAACTATTTTATAAGTATATAATATAAGGAAAAATCTATTATAAATTTTCTCTTGTGTTCCAGTAACTGTATTCTATGACAATCATTGAAATAAGTCTGAGTTGGATCTGTAATACTGCATTAGCCCTAGTTACGCAATCTCTTAGATGGTCTTTCATTCAGGGATAACAAGAAACTCTTCTTAGTTACATACTGAGCCCCCCAGAGTTGTAATTATCTTGCTGCAGATGATACGGTCATAAATTTGTTAATATGTGGCATACAAAGAGAAATTGTATGGTGCATGTTATTATATGATTGAAAAATATTTCTACTGCTGCTATTTAGTTTTATTAAAAAGAAATTGTGTAGGCATAATTTTAGAGAATTTATCAACATCACGCCATGTGAATAATTGGAATACATTATTTACAATGATTCATTCATTATAGATGTGTTAAGTGGCTCCTTTTTTTGAAACCTTTTGAACGTTAAGTGACATATCTTTAGAATAAGGATGTATAATGAAAAAAGCAAACTTTAGGGAAATAAATATATGAACAATATTTTAAATGCATTCAACATCAGTTCAAAACTTACTTATTTAGGGAGTCATGTGTACAAGGTATAAGGAATTACTCTACAGGGAAGTCAGTAATTAACACAACAATCAAAGCAAAAATTTTGACTTTCTTCTAATGAGAAGAGAAACACACATATTATGTGTGTGTATACAGATATGGATGAGATATATGTAGATATATTCATTACTTCTAAATATATACATATTTATTTATATGCACAAAAAGTACCATAACAAAATACATAAATATAATCTATAATTTGCTTGTTAGGTAGAAAAAATAAGTCATGAGAAAGGTTTAAGTACTGTTGACATAGAAGGTTCGATTTTAAATAGGTAAGGTAGACTCCATTGAGAAAGTAGCATTTGAATGAGCAAAGATTTTAATCGTAAGGCTTTAATTCACGTCTGTATTTGGAGGAAGAATATTCCAAGCACAGGCAGTGCAAATTCCATTATTTTGAGGAAGAAGTATGCCTGACATTTTAGAGAGACTGCAAAAAATCACAGATGATGCAAAGACAAGGGCAGGAAGAACAAGTGAGGAGGTGCCATTACCTGAGACTGGATGTCTGTAAAAGGAGTGGGTTTTGGTGAAAAGATCAGGAATTCAGTTTCAGATATGTTATGTTTGTGATGCTGAGTAGGTGCCCACATAGAAATGTAGAGTAGAAAGTGGTGTATAGAAGCCTGGAGATCATGGAGAGGTCTGGCTGGTAATGAAATTTTGGGTATTCCAAAATAACAACTGTGTGGCATTTTGATGATATTGATCCAGTCCTAGGACTGGACAAAATCTCTAAGAATTGGGTCTAAATACAGAAATAAAAGTATTATGACTATGGTTGGAAGAAAACCATGAGAGTATTGTGCCTCAAAGCCAAATGGAGAGAGTATATCCAGGAGAAATGTGTCATCAGCAGAGCAAATGCTGCTGAGAGATCAAGTAAAATGAGGACCCAGAACTGGTGATGAGCTTTAATTCCATGATGTCAGGCCCCTTCCGTGCATGAGGCCTTGAAGTTCATATGACTTAATGATATAAATCCATGAATTAAAATTCTGTTTGATTCATTTAAAGTGACAAAACATACTACAACAGATTACAGACTGCTTCGGTGAAGTGGCACATGGCACAAACGTTACCAATTCAGAATAAAAGAATACAGTATTTTTACTAAGTAACTACCGACACAAAACTGTAATATATTTTTTCTGTACATTTTTGGCTGCGTACTCACTCTTCACTTCTTTATATGTCAAGAAATTTGTAGTATTGTTTTTGAGGAAGAAGTAAGGGGGATGTTTGTTTTTTTTTCTAATGGGTTGGTCTTCATTCTTATTAGTATTATTGACCATTTAGAAAAGTTGTTTTTTTTTTCTGAACTTTGACCAAAAATTCACAGGTTTCTGTGCAAATGTAATGATTTTTCACATTAAAGTTTCTGCCAGTCTTATTTCTTTCATTTTACATTTTGTTTGGCTTCCACTAGGATTCTTTTTATCATATATGAATGTGAACAGGACCA
This sequence comes from Pan troglodytes, assembly GCF_028858775.2. Taxonomy (NCBI): domain Eukaryota; kingdom Metazoa; phylum Chordata; class Mammalia; order Primates; family Hominidae; genus Pan; species Pan troglodytes. The sequence continues at coordinate 89,240,512 of NC_072412.2, read as the reverse complement.
ATTAATTAGTCTCAACATTAACTTAATCTTGGTTTGAAATATTAATTTGAAAATAAGAGAAACAAAGTAACAATTCAAATAAAGTAAATAGTCTGTTGAGTAACTTAATTGTAATTAGATTATTTTGCAACGTGTAAAGAATTATGGTAAATATTTGAAGTTTTATCCTTGGAATTCCTTCCTTCCTTCCTTCCTTCCTTCCTTCCTTCCTTCCTTCCTTCCTTCCTTCCTTCCTTCCTTCCTTCCTCTCTCCCTCTCTCTCTCTCTCTCTCTTTCTCTCTTTCTCTTTTCACTCTTGTTGCCTAGGCTGGAGTGCAGTGGTGCGATCTCGGCTCACCACAACCTCTGCCTCCCAGGTTCAAGCGATTCTCCTGCCTCAGCCTCCTGAGTAGCTGGGATTACAGGCATGCGCCACCACACCCAGCTAATTTTGTACTTTTAGTAGAGATGGGGTTTCATCATGTTGGTCAAGCTGGTCTGGAACTCCCAGCCTCAGGTGATCCGCCCACCTTGGCATCCCAAAGTGCTGGGATTACAGGCATGAGCCACCGTGCCCAGCCCAAATACTTCTTTATTCAGACAATTTTACTGTGAGTAGAAACACCAGAGTCTTTAGGATCTGATGTGTCATATATGCTCATAATGAGGGATTTATTGATTTTTTTTACCTCACACAGACGTGTTTACAGCTTGTATTATGGGCCTCCATACATGATTTCTGATAAATTCTTCACAATTCATATGGGAAAAAGAAAGTATGATGCATATAAACTTGTATGCACTGCATTGTCAAGCATATTTCTGACATGCGAGAACACTCATTTTATCTAGGCATTGATAAGAGCTAAAACATTGCTTGCAATTCTGCATACCTGATTACTGCACGAGTTTTCTACAGTCTAGCATCTGGCACTGCGTATTTTAAGACCTATATCTCCTGTGCTACCTACATAGCCCAAACATCCCATGTTAGCCATAATTCTCATGTGAAAAATTAATTAAAGTAATTGAGGCAAATTTCTTTTTTACAGTAGTAACTGAGTAATGATTTTTCTCTAATTTTACCGTGTTTGTTATATAACTACTTACTATATAAAATATTCCAATATTTAAGTTATTTCCATTTTTTTCAGAAAGTAAAAATAGTCACTTTTATATTCACTGATACTAAAATAGAAACCTTATTATGGGTAAAGTATAGTATGATTTCTCTTTGATTTAGACACAACTGCTCAAAATATATCTGTGATTTTGAGTTAATATAACATGTGTTAACCTGTATAATATACAAACACAGTGCATACTATTACTCTGTTTGAACAAGACATTCAAAAGTAAATATTTTGAGAGCTGTAATAGATGTCCTGATCACAAATGCAAAATTGTATGCTATAATAAAAAGTTTATAAATATTAATATTTTTCCACTGCCAACACATTTATTAACATAACACTAAAAAGTTAAAAATAAGAGATTAATGAATTAAAAAACTGAAATATATAAAACTGATGAATATAAATTGATGAATTATATGTTAATCATGTTTTAACAAATTATATTGAAGTGTTTAAAAAGGTATATTAACAATACACATATGATCAACTCTTTGTTAATGGCTACGGTTTCAAATACATTTTCTCGCTTTTTATCAATAATACTATCCAATTAGTAAAGTAGTCCTGAATTGTGTGTAACTTATTTGAAGAGATAACTTACGAATATAAACCATGATAAAATTTACTAGACATCATTAAAATGGATCATTAAAAACAGAGAATTAAAATGACAAACTATCAATTTCCTCTTCTTCTTTCTTTAAAGTTTCTTCTGCACATCTCTTCAACCTCTTCCCAAAAAGAATAAAAGTTTCTTTTTTTTTAAAAAAAGGCATTTTACATGTTTTTCTTCTCAGCATTTGGCTTTAGTGTATATCAAACTATAGATATTCCACTAAAGTTTATCTTCTCTGCTGTTGATTAAATTTGGACAAGTTGATAAATATAATGTTGACAAATTAAAAATATATCAATTACTATGCCTTTGGTTTCTGATAGATATCTCAGTTGTTCACTTTCAAAAATCTTGTCTTATACTTTGACTCAATCACTACTAGTGTTTTATCCTACAACCTTGTATTAACCAATAATTGCATCAATAGCAAATTTTAGTATCAGATGCTTTATTCCATTTCATTATCTTTTATTCATTGGGTTAATTTTTTTCAGTATAATCTGTTTCAAAAATTTTATGTGCCGATGTCTCTTCTGAAAATATTTTCGTATGTTTATTGATATTACTTCTGTTGATCTATTGATAATCCCTTTATACCTGAAACACATTATTCAGCTAGTTTGAAAAAATTTCCTAATACTTATTTTCTCGCTTGCTGTGCTTTCAGGGTTCTGTGACCGATGTGCTTCCTTTCCTCAATTTCTAGTTCTTGAGTACTGCAGAGCTCAGTCCTGGAGACTCTTTTTTTTTTTTTTCTTGCCTGTCTATTCTTAATTTCCTAGATAGACTATACAAGTGCAGTAAATTTAAATTCAGGTTTTAAAAAATTTCCAAAGCCAAAGTATTCCAGAAATCCAAGCATAAATATTCAATTGTTTGCTTGATATCTTCCCATGGACGTATAGTAGACATCTCAGGCATAATATATTCAAAACTGGACTCTTGATTTATCTTCCTGAAAACTCCCCCATTATTAATATTCTCATCTCACTTCACATCATTCAGTAATTCCTCTCTTCCTAAACTTACTCATTCTCTTTCAATTAGTCCAGACATTATGCAAGCAGTTTGAAGATTTCTCAAAGATCTTAAACAGAATTACCATTTGACCCAGCAATCACATTACTGGGTATATAACCAAAAGAATATACATTGTTTCATCATAAAGACACATGCATGCATATGACCACCACAGCACTAATCACAATAGCACAGACATGGAATCAGCCTAATTGCCCATCAATGGTAGAATGGATGAGGAAAATATGGCACATATACACCATGGCATACTACACAGCCATAAAATAAATAAGATTATGTCCTTTGCAGCAACATGGATGGAGCAGGAGGCCATTATCTTAAGACAACTAATGCAAGATTAAAAATCAAATACTGCATGTTCTCACTTATAAATGGGAGCTAAATAGTGAGTACATATAGACACAAAGAGGGAACAACAGAAACTGGGGCCTCCTGGAGGGTGGAGGATGGGAGGAGAGGGAGGATCAGAAAACTACCTATTGGGTGCTACACTTTTTACCTGTGTGGCAAAATAATCTGTACACCAAATCCCTGTGACATGTAATTTACATATATGACAAACCAGCACATGTATTACTGAACCTAAAATAAAAGTTAAAAAAATTACTCATTCTTTGTTTCTCACAAGGCCAAAAACCTTGGAGTTAAACTTGATAAGCCTTTTCTGGCTTACCCTTCATATATATGTATGCTATAATGAAACAATATATCCAGATTTTGACCACTTCTCACTTTTTGACCATTACTTTGGTCTAAACCACCTTCCACAGTTTCCTGGATTATTGGAATAGTTCTACATAATCTATTTGCTTTTTTGCCCTTTGCCTCTGGTTCCTGACAACAATTCCTGTTTGGAACAGTATTGTTTCATGTCAATACCATAAAGAAAACACCTCAATGACTTCTGTCAGATTTTAAGGAGATGCAAAACCTTTGCCATAATCTATAGCCCGGTGGAATCTGGCATCAATTACTGTCATCTCTGGCTTTTATTCTCACTTTATAATGTTCAAGTTACTCTTGTTTCCCTGTTAATCCCTGTGTACCCTAAGCATGCTTACAACTCAGGGATTTAGTTTTTCTCTCGGAAAGCTCCTCCACAATATTTAAGTTATTATATATTTTACTTTCTTCAAATGATACCACAGAGAAGACTTCTCAGTTACTCTCTAAAATATTAGCCCCCTAACTTTTTTTTTTTGTTTGTTTTTGAGATGGAGTCTTGCTCTGTCACCCAGGCTGGAGTGTAGTGACGCGATCTCTGCTCACTGCAAGCTCCGCCTCCCGGGTTCACGCCATTCTCCTGCCTCAGCCTCCCGAGTAGCTGGGACTACAGGCGTCCACCACTACGCCCAGCTAATTTTTTTGTATTTTTAGTAGAGATGGGGTTTCACCGTGTTAGCCAGGATGGTCTGGATATCCTGACCTCGTGATCCGCCTGCCTCGGCCTCCCAAAGTGCTGCGATTGCCCCTAACTTATTATTCTCTTAACCTACTTTATTGTTTTGGTCTTCTTTATTGCACTTTTCAGTGCCTGTGCTTATATTATATATATATTTGTTTGATTATTTCCAGCATTCAGAAATAGATTGCAAACTCTATGAAGTCCGGGGCTTTATTTCCAGCACAGATAAAAGTACCAGGCACACAGGAGTATCAGGAGTATTTATTTTCAATGAATAAATAATGAATGGAAACAGCCTTAAATTATGAAGACATTGTTCAATTTACATATCTGAATTTTTTGAGGTTTCATGAGAAGATGAATAATGGTTTTTATTGGTCAGATTTTGATCAAAGAAGTAGAATTACTATGAGTGATATACAATAAATATTTATTACAAGGATTAGAACTTTTCTGAAGTTAGGAGAGTTTGTTAATCACCTCTCTGTGCATCCTCATGTGGTCTTTCCGTGAGGGCAAATCTGGGTTTTCTCAAGACAGAGTAGCTTCAGTGAAGTAAGACATTTTTAATGACAGCTCAAGGTTCCAAAGTTAATGTCCTAGTAAGCCGGGCGGACGTTCCATTGCTTTTTATGACATAGCCTCAAAAACACTCACCCTCATTTCTGTCACATTCTGTTGATTACAAGTGGATCACAGGCCAATCCAAATTCAAGTGCAAGGGAATTAAACTTCCCTATTAATGTCACAGTGGTAAAGATTCATTATAAAACATTACGTGGGCCAGGGCCTATAGTTGCACCCATATTTTGAAAATATGATTTTCCTCCATGATCTCTGGCCAAAATAATTTATATTCCCCTCACATGCCATATACATTCATCTCTTCTCCCATATCCTTCAAGATCTCATCATATTACGAATCAGCCTGAAGTCCAGAAGTCATCTTCTAAATAAGATCCAGATGGGCGTGAGCTCCTTTGGTACAATTCTTTCTGTATCATTCTTCTTATTCAGTAGACCTGGGAACTAAAAAGATTAATTATCTCTCTTTCCCCCAGCCCCCAACATTTAATGGTGTGTCAGGGTTAGAATAACCTTTCAGCCAGCAAAGAGTTCTCAAAGTAAGAAAGAACCTTAATGTAAAGATGAAAACCAGGGTGGGATTATAAAATGTTAAGACTTCAAGAGTGTGGCTTTAAGACTTCAAGAGTGTGGCTTTATTTCTGAGTTTTCTGTTCTCTTCCTTTAGTACATAATAGAGCCCTTCACATGTCCTCCAAATTTCACTCAAATGCAGAGTAATTCACTCTTTAGTGCACCTCTCTCCTTAATCATTTTTTTGTAAACTTCTTTTAGGTGGTAGGCTCAACTTTCTGCATAGATATCACCTTAGCAAGATTATCAACTTCTAAGGTATATGTTCTATTTTGCATGTTACCACAAATAATTCTGGTACTATAGCATAACTCTCCTTACTACCAGTTTTCAATAACATTTGTCTTATTCTTCTTTAGTACACTACTACTGACAATGTCCTCAAGGCCCTTTAAACTTTTCCGTATACTCCAGTGAAAGCCCTACCTGTTTTAATTAATGGTCTCCTCAAGGGCCTTACAGCTTTGATGGAATACTCTGTTCCAAAACCAATGCCACACTCTTTAGATTAATATTGAGGGAATGTGAAAACATGCTTTTTTTCTGTAATTGATTAGATTTTGGCAAGAAACCCAGTTCTAGTCAATGAAATGTAACCAGAAATATACTACTGTGGTATTTGGAGAAAGTGTCTTTTTGTTTTGTTTTGTTTCCAATTTTGTTATGGGGAAAAAGTCACCTGAATTATTTTTCTGTTGAATCTTTTAATAGAAAAAATAAAATAACTGGAACTAAAACAGGCTTATTACATTTTTGAAAAAACACTGTAGAGTTATAAAAAGAGGAAAACAATAAGTCTATCTGGATTCTTGATGATATCTTTGATCTGCTTAATGAATCAATCTTGGAATAGCCCTACCTTGAATCACTTGGAGGAACCAATGGATATTACAGGGAAGCTAAATCTCGCCTACACCAGTCATTGTGTAATACATCCAGATCTCTATTTTATAAGTATAATGGGAGATAATGATTTCCAAGAAAAAGGTCTTTTATGAGTAATAAAGGGAGATGCTTTTAGTAAAGCACCTTGCAACTCTTATCTACTGAAAAGCTTCTAATTCTCTTTCCTCTATGAAATATTTCCTCTAACTACTGGTTAAAGTTACTTAGGTCTTTACATAACATTTGGTCTCTCCTTGTGGGAGATATTCTTGGTTTTATTTGTGATTAAATGATATTCTGTTAACATTATACTTCAATAGTTAAAATTCTATCTGATTTTACCTGCGTATGCACATTACCTACATTACCTATATATTCAGAAGATCCACCTCTGCAGATGCAGGAGAAAAGGGTGTTTCTACATGCTGACATAGGAGTACCTCGATTTTCACAGCATTCTTTTAATTGACAACTCACTAGCTTGATTGTCTCATGTTTGTATAGCCTTGAGACTCTAACAAAAGCCAGTTCACTCACGGTACTTTTAATTATCACCTGCCCCACATGTGCGTTCAGGTGCCACTGCTTCTATATAAACCAGTGCTTCAGTTTATACATTACTTATATATTCAGGTAATGTGGGTAACCTGCATACATATCCTTCAGTTTTCTTATACTAATCTCAGTTTAAGGCCCATGAAATAACTTTAGAAAGTTACACAATTTGGAAAGTATCAAAATCTAGGGCGTTTGGCCATTCACTGAGTTGAGCAAACTGCCCTTTGAATAAACGCTTTAAAGTTACCAAAGTGAGCCTAAAAATTTGTAATACTTATCTTAATGTCATCTTACTTGAAGAATGTAGAGAAGAACGGATGATATATTGGGCATCTTCTGTGTTCTGCTTTATATTTTTTCAGCTTAGTGTTCACTCTGACCATTGCAATGACAATCAGCTTTTTTCAGGAGTAAGTTGACTGTACTACCTACACGTTGTACCACATATTTCTCAATTTCAGCCACAGGTATTTGCTAACACTTCACTGTGTAATTAAACCCTAAAGACACCCAAATCTGCACATATTCAAGACCTAGAGTTGGTCCTGAGCAACTTGCACGTACAAAACGTCAGCCCTCCTTGTGTGAAGATTTCCCATCCTATGAATATTTTATTTTTGAATTGCATTTGGTTAAAAAAATCTGCATATAGGTAGACCTGCACACTTCCAAGCCATGTTGTTCAAGGGTCAACTGTACTACTATATTCCCTGTTGGTAGATTGAGTTAAGTTGCAAGAAGAAAATAAAGCACATGTCGTAGCATCATAGCTACTAATGCACACTGGCTGCAGCTTGGAAAGGGGTTCAAGTGGAAACTGAAGCACTGGTTTATACAGGAGCAGTGGCACCTGAACACACATGTGGGGCAGCTGATAATTAAAAGTACCGTGAGTAGACTGGCTTTTGGTAAAGAGTCTCAAGGCTATACAAACATGAGACCATCAAGCTAGTGAATTGTCAATTAAAAGAATGCTGTGAAAATCGAGGTAGTCCTATGTCAGCATGTAGAAACACCCCTTTCTCCTGCATCTGCAGTGGTGGACCTTCTGAAAATTTGGCCCAAGATTTAATTTTAAGGGCAAATAACAACAAAAGTGCAAAATGCACAGTGCTGGCTTGTCTCATATGTCTTAATATGAGACCTGGGTGTGAAAGATGGAGGAATCCTGTGACAAAGATACGAATGGGTGGATTTCCCTAATAAACATGAATCTTCTGATTTCTCTGAAACTTATAAACCAAAAGAAATGTCTTATATTTTCTTAGTCATCTTTTACTTCAAACATTACTAGGGCAATTGGCATTTAGCCACTGAAATACTAGATCACTTTGCCTCAGATGGACCTGTCATCTGTCCAGGAGCTTCCCTGACACCTTAGGGTTGGACACCCATGAGAAACACTGGGAACCTGAGCACAAACAAATTCAAAATTGTGAAAGGTTTGCTACCCCATTAGGCGACTGTTGATCAATGGGAGAAGGAATCTATGGATAAAGAATCCTCTCAAAAATGCTCCCCTCTTCTGGATTTTAGGTGGATTATTTTGAACTTCATTCTACATGGCTTCTTAAAAGATCCCAAATGGATTGAGACCCAGTTGCCCACACAGGTGGAACAGGTTGATACATACTTGTATTGACTCTTTCCATTTACCTATCATTTCCTAGTCCTCCATTCCTGTTCCCTGAGATCATTTTCCAAAATAAACAATTAGTATGCAAGGCCTTAGATAATGGTCTGCTTCTGGGAGACACCAGGAATAGACCCAGGCCAAATATTAGAGACATGCTTAAAGTTTATTAAATATTTTAATCACAGGAATTTATTTACCTGTCAAAAGAATAACTCAAATTTATAAACCCAGAAATGTCTTTTTTTTTTTTTTTTTTTTTTTTTTTTTTACCATGGTTCATCCATTTGGTCCTTGATATATCAAATTAAAAGAAATTGTTCCAGCCTCTGGTGTCTGACTTAATTACTATAGCATCTAGATGAATACTATGCCTGTTTGCTCACTAAGCAGTTTTGAGAGCTAATTTGAATAAAGATGTACTTGTCCTTATCAATTTGTGTTGTGAATGGTTACCATAAATTAAAAGTGTCAAAAATACTAAGTATTTTATTTAATATTATATAACAGGCCAATTTTATATTTTTAAGTAAAAAAAAACTGAATGATTTGAAAAAGAATCAGTAAAAGTAATAGTATTAGTTTAAAAAATTTAAAAAATGGAACATAGAGGAAAGGAACTGTAGTATTTTATATTTCCAAGGCAACAAGAATTAGTTAAGGTGTACTTTTTCTAAGTATATTATTTAGACATACAATTACTGTAATTCACTTTTTATAAGAGTTGGATTGTAAGTAGAGTGATTTTATTAGCCTTCACTGAGAAAGATACTGAGGTGCTGTTATATGCTTAATAATGAAAGCCCTTTGCCCTCAAATTTTGGCTTTTAATTTGAACTAATATTTTAAATTTTTTGATAAAATTGTTAGTATGATAAAAGTAAAGTTCAGCGGGGAAAATAATCTAAAGACCATCTTAATTTTGTGATATTGAGACAAAATATATACTATCAAAGAAAGGTAATTAATGCTAAATCTTTAGTGTTTATAATTTTTAAAGTCCAAAGAAAAATTATCAATTTTTTATACTTTCTTATTAGATATCAAAATCCACACTGCATTATAAGTACTTAGCACATTGTAAAGTTAGACTTATGACCTAACACATCTAATAGTAGTACATTAATTCAATTGTATGGTAACAGATCAAATTTTATTATGCAACATTCTGTTTGGCTCATTTTACAAATGAAACAAATGAATTATTTTCAATATTCACTAAAAAACTATTGAAACAGAAGCATTTGTCAGATAAATAATTTTGCATAATCATTAAAATATTAGGTATAATTAAAAATTTTAAAAATCAAGATTAAAATAATGTAGCATATTTATTAATAAATTTTGTCACATGTATATATATAGAGAGAGATTTTATTTCATATATGTCAAATTAAGGTGTAATCCAATGAAGCTAAAGAAAATTTTAAAATATCCTGAACTAGCAAATATAACAAGAGCTCTACAATTCTCTGGGCCCAAGAGAGCATTACCATTTACATAATGTGGGGCTTAGTCAACGTTAAGGAATTTTATTCTCTCAGGCAATGTGAAGAAAATAAGATAAAGGAAGGGTAAGGAGGAAAACAGGAAGGAAAAAAAAAGCATCTCTAAAATGGATTGTGCATTGATCATAGGAATTTTAATACTGGAAAAATGTCTTTCATAATAGCTTTGGAGTCAATAAACTAAAAAGCATAGTCTTAGGAGGAAGATTTCCTAACAAATTGCTAGATGATTTCCACATGCTATTTGTTAGGAAGCATCAACAGCAAAATAATAACAAGATTCCCTGGTTAGAACTCAACTGAACAAAAGATGTAGCTTTCAAATTCCGAGAGTCTGGTGATCACTGGTCTTTAAAAATATTTTCAGTTTTTTATTTAAGTATATATTGTCTGTGGCTTTTAATATACTATGTAAACTTTTAAAACCTCAATTCGTTGTCCTTTCTTACTCAAGAGTCTTCAGGTTTTGTGGTCTTTTAAAGTAAAAGTTATCCTTATTTATTAAAATTAACTGTCTTAAATATTATAAATCAAGCCTTTTGATATTTTTTAATTTGAATTAACCCCTACCCCACAATTATCTTAAGCCAAAGTAAGGTGTTCATCATTCAAATATATTTTTAACAACATATACTTATTTAGAGAATTCCCATATTTTCTACTTTAAATTTTAAATATATGACAAATTTAACACACTTTAAAAAGAAATCATTGTTTAATTGAATTTAGCTTTTGAAACAAAACAACTCAAATTTTATTCATGCTAACTACAAAACCACATGTCTGCAGTGCAACAGTTTGGTTAGAAAAAATTTAGAGCTTTTCAAGTAGCCATAGCTCACCACATTATTCATGTGAGGACTATGATTTTATATAAAGAATCTCATTAACTTGTATATGAATATATATTTCATTTTATTCCTACTGAATAAAATATACAATTTCAGTTTTCACACTCTCACTTTTCAAAATCTAATAACAAATCTGGGGTATTTCAATATTGCAAGCAAATATAAATGGCAAAGATAATAGTGAGATAATGTTAAGCTTAACTACATTTTAAATATTTGAGTATCTGTTATAACAATATTGTGTTATACATGTAAAAATTTTTGTAATAATTCCTTATACAATAAAGTAAAATCAAATTAACCACACAACTGATGAAGTCATTGAAATACAAGCTTCCTCTTTAGCTGGATTATCTAGTCATCTCAGTGTAATAATTCGTCTGAGAAAAAAACACAAAAATATGTATAAATAAATTATATCTATCATTATTATTAAAATATACAAATTGAATTAATTTTGAAATTTGTTATGTATAAATTATATTTTTGAACACTAAGAGACATATGCACTAACATTCTTTGTTTTCATTTCAACAAGACGTGGTCGTGGTCTTGCTACGTTACCAGGCTGGTCCGGAACTGCTGGTCTCAAACAATTCTCCCTCCTCAGCCTTCCAAAATGCTGGGATTGTTGGTATGAACCACCATGCGTGGCCCATTCCTTTTTGAACCCTGAAAATTTGGGTAGGAATTAAAGTTGTAGATTACTCATTTTGATGTTCTACTGATATTTTTTACATATTCTAAACACTGCTATAAGAACTGCAGTGTTTACATATTCTAAACACTGATATAAGAACTTAGTCTGTTTTGAGTTGCTGTAAAGGAATACCCGAGGCTGGGTGATTTAGACAGAGAATGGGTTTATTTAGCTCATGGTTTTGCAGGCTGTGTGTGAAACAGGGTAGAAGCATCTGCTTCTGGTGAGGGCTGCAGGCTACTTCCATTCACTGCGGAAGAGGAAGGGGAGCCAGTGTGTAGAGATCACACGGCAAGAGAGGAAGCAAGAGAGAGGGGAGGTGCCAGGCTCCTTTTAACAACTAGCTCTACGGAAAACTAATGAGTGAGAGCTCATTAATCACCCCCTCCCAGGGAGAACATTAATTTGTTCATTACAGATCTAGTCCCATGACGCAAGCATCTTCCATTAAACCCCACCTTCAACACTGGAGATGTAATTATAACATGACATTTGAAGGGGTCACACAAACCAAACTATAGCAACTCAATATAAAAATAATTCAAGTGAAACAAAAATGTAGAAAGAAAGCTACAGGTGGAATTTAATAAGATCAAATATGTAGTCAATGTTTAAAGGTAAGAATGCAAACAAGTCTATACTGGTCATTTTTAACTAAAGACTAGAAAATATCGTTTTTAAATGGCACTTTTTTTCCCCAAAGAAATACATTGCACATTTACCTTTAAGAAAGGACTTAACAGAGCTTATTTCTCAAATAATTGGGAACTTAAATTTGGGATGACAGATGTTTTAAGCTTATTCAAGGAGATAACAATTGAAGGACTGCGTAGACTGAAATCTGTTGTCTTGCTAATGAAGACTCTATCCAATTGTGGAACTAACAGACATATGCACTAACATTCCCTTTTCTCACTATTTTTCTTTGCCACTTGCTTTTATTGTTTTCTTTTCCTTTTGGTCCACTTCCTCATTTTCAGTAATTATTTTCTGTGATAAATTTCCTTGCTTGATTAATATATGAGCAAAATAACACCATCAAATTGTTTGGCTTCTGATTCCTTTGGAATTTGTTTTGAGAATTTACATTTTTTTGGATTGTCATGAAAGAACAATCATAGGCATACAGAAACATGAAAAATTACAAATCAGACAGACAAAAAAATGAACCAGTAATAATCACGCATAATAAATAAGAGTAGAGCTGGGTAGATAAGAATTCTGTATTAGCGTTAGACCAAAGTACAGTTCAAATCTGGACATATCACCACCTGATGAGTGAGTATGAGAAAATTACTTAACCTTTTCCTGCCTCAAATTTTTTATATAAAAATGTACATCATATTCAACAGGAGGACTATATCATTAATATCGATAAGAATTCAATGAGGTAATACATGCAACAGCATATATATATACATATGTGTGTGTATATATATACATATATATATTTATTTCAGTGCCCATGATAATATCAGCTACTCTGTTAATAAATAAATGTTTAATAAAAATTGCTTTAACTGCTGTTCCATCAGGCATCTGAACTTCAGTAAATAAAAAATTAGTAATACAAATTTGAAAATGAGTAACACAAGAATGTCTATCTGGCAAAAAAATAACAGAAAAAAACAACTGAAGAAAACTTTTATCAGAAGGGAAAGATACAGGTAAGCCAATAGAATCATCAAGGCATAGTGAAAATCCTGACACAAGATTTTTGTATACAACTGTCCCAGACCTCTTAATAATGTTGGTAACAGTGAGGATGATGATGATGATGATGATGATGATGCTGTGTCTGCTGCTACAAAAGACGATAATAACAAGAGTAATAGTAAAATGAACTGCTAGTTGTTACCTTGCAAAAGAATATAGGTCTTCCACTATCAAGTAAAATATAAGTGAATTAATGGCATAATGTCTTAACCTTAGCATTAGAATTCAAGAAGGTTTTCCTTGTAACTCGAGATATACGAATGAAACTAGTAAGAATGCGAAGACTCTGCTTTGAACTTCTAATATTAGGGGAGAAAACTAGATATCTGCTATGCTGATTATAAGAGGAAGGTACAGACGGAAGAGTATGGTGCGTTATGAGGATGAACAGAACAGAACAAAATTCTATTGTCATCCAGAATAACGATGAAAATCTAAAATAACAAGAACTTACTACATTTGCCTTAGTAACAAATTATTAATAATTATGACTGATTGCCATGAATAAAGTTCAGATTGTACATTCTCTCTTCAAATATAGGGCCCAGAAGAAAATATTATTTTTCAGGTGTAGATTTGTCTTCAGAATAGCATTATTAGTGTAATTTTTCAAGATATTATTTATCATAAACATTGCTTAAATTCATGTTCATATTATATTGTTGACTCATAATCAAAATGAATGTCAACTATTCTCTGGAGTTACTCAATCAAACTTCTTCAAGTTTTACTATCAAATTTCTATTTGTCGTTTCTCATCTTCATCATGCCATACACTATGCACTTAATGAAATGAAGTGTCTCTCCTCTGTAATCCTAAAGAAATTTGAATGTATATACTTTTATAACCCATCACAAATTATCATGATTTATTAGCATGCCCACTTAGCTACATTGTCATCATTTTTGGTCAATTCCATGTAGGCATCTCAAAGTTTGTGTTTATTGAACAACTGAATATGCATTAAAGTGTTGGGTTTAAGAATGTAAAAATTTGGTTAAATACAATGCTTATAGTAAAATATGCTCACTTTTTGAGAAAAATATTAAAGTAGAAGAAATTTCAGTTATATGAAAGAACATTAAAATATCTCACATAGAAATTTTTAACTAATATTTTCCAGAACACTAGGATTTATAAGTGCTGTTGACAACTGACAGTTTTACGTCATTATTTTAATAAAACTAAGCACCTTTAATATTATTATTATTTTGTTTTGTTTTGTTTTGAGACAGGGTCTCTCTCTAATGTCCAGGCTGGAGTTCAGTGGCACAATCATAGCTGACTACAACTTTGAACTCCTTGGCTCAAGAGATCCTCCTGTTTCAGCCTCCCAAAGTGCTGGGAGTACATGAGAGAGCCATCATGCTTGGCACCTTTTATTTTATTTAATATGATTAAGTGGTTATAATTTGTAAATGTATCTATTCAACCTTAGACATAAGGTCATAGGAAACTGTATTTAGAGGTACCTTATATTAATTAAACTTTTGTCTAAAATTAATACTGCCAGTTATAAGAAGATAGCTGATTACTTATTATTACATATTGTATAAAATATAGCCAATTATGCAGGAGGTAATGTTTGCTGTTTTAGAAAAGTAATGACAGTATCATCTTATTTCATGTACCTTTAATATGTTAATTTGACTTTTATTGTTTAAACTCAAATTATTAAAATTTGTTTAATTTAAAGTTGTTTTTGGTTCATGAATTTTCATTACACACGGCCACCACCAGTTAAAATTTTCTTGAGCTTTATGAACCAAAAAGTTTGTTCTTTGGTGTTTTATGTGACAAGAAATAAAAAACAGTTTTTAGTTTAATTTGAAGTTAATTATTTTGGAACTACTTTTTCCAAGACTATTCAAAATAAAACATAATTTATTAACCACAACTGAATCAAGTAAGTATGTGAACTTTTCTCAGGCATTAAAAAAAGTGTTATAATTTCATGATTGATTGCAAGTCTTAACTTTGATCTGGATTTTCACACTCTTGGCTTATGGAATGAACTGATCGACAGAAGTAGTAATGGCCTGTGAGTTTCTTTCTAGGAGCCATTCCAAAAAGAATAATGTTTATATAAACAAAACACCTGCCCTGGCTGCTCAATATTCAAGACTTCCAGACTGTTCCACCTCGACACTACAGTTGCTTGGAGGGAAAGACTTTTTACTTTCTCTCCCTTAGTACTTTTGGAAGAGAAAAATTTCCAAATTTCAAAAGGTTAAGTTTTGCCCTGGTGCCTCTGTTGATCAATACTCATTCAATAAGCAAAGAACTGTAGCCAGAAAGGAAGAAACCTGGCCAAATTAGTTACTCTTTCTTAACACTATTAAAAAGCAATCTTATCAATGAGTTTAGCAAGGCATGTGGGTCTGTAGGTTTGAATAAATATAAAATTACTGAAGAAATTCTTTGTAAATTACAGTAAGTATGAGGTAACTAATTATTTGATAAGGTCATTTGCACCTCACATATGGCTTCACTTTACTTGTTAGGTTATAAAGAGTTTTTATAAGCACATAAAATTTTACAATATGGCTTATAATAAAATAAATAGGCAAAACATAAAATTTAGTTAAGAATGTAAAAATGTGCTGGCTGCTGGGCTACTATAGGCATAGCATTTTAAAGCTAATTTTTTTAGGACAATTCAAAATTGAAAGACCTTTTTTTTTTGGTTTGTTTTTGTTTTTGTTTTTTGTTTTTTGAGACAGAGTCTTGCTCTGTTGCCAGACTAGAGTGCAATGGCACAATCTCGGCTCACTGCGACCTCCACCTCTCGGGTTCAAGCAATTCTCCTGCCTCAGCCTCCCGAGTAGCTGGGACTATAGGCACGCACCACCACGCCCAGTTAATTTTTGTATTTTTAGTAGAGATGGGGTTTCACCATGTTGGCCAGATGGTCTCGATCTCTTTACCTTGTGATGCATCTGCCTATGCCTCCCAAAGTGCTGGGATTACAGGCGTGGGCCACCGCACCCGGCCTTAAAATTGAAAGACCTTTAAAAGGATCAGTATGATTTTTAAAAGTTTGTTATTTAACTCTATTATTTACTCAACTACTCAACAAATATTTGTTGAGGTGCTTTCTTGAAATTCAAATAAATAAAGACATTTTAGACAAACGTAAACCGACATTTTACCACTAAGAAATTCTACCTAGAACAAATGTGAAAGAATGCAACTGTGTTGATTACAAAGTGGTTCTATGTTGGAGAGTCTGTTTTGAGTCAATAAATGATAATCAAAAGTAGTAATTATTTCTGGATAAATATAACGATTATTTACAGTATGTATTCATTTCCTCAGGCTGCTTTGACAAAGTACCACAAACTGGGTGGCTTAAAACAATGGAAATTTATTCTCTCAGTTCTGAAGGTCAGAAGTCCAAGCTCAAGGTTTCGGCAGGGCCACATTCTCTCTGAGAGTTCTAGAGAAGCACCCTTCTTTGCCTCTTTCTAGCTTCTCGTGGTTGTCAGCAGTCCTTGGCATTCCTTGACTTGAAGCTGCATCATTTCTGTTTCTGCCTCCTCTTCACGTAGCACACTTCTCTGTGCATGTGACTGTGTCTCTGTGTCTTCTTTTAAGGACCTCAGTCATTTTGAATTTAGATTCCACCTTAGTTCAGTGTGACCTCATCTTAACGTTGCATCTCCCAAAGCCTCACATCCAAATAAGATTTATTCACAAGTACCTATTATTTTTGTTTTCTTTCAAATGAACTTTGTTTCAGCTGATATTTTACAGACAAAGGCCTTGGTAAATGTGGCACTTACTTTGGTAGATTTGCCATCTTGCTTAGCTTTATAATCTTAAAAATCTAACTTGTCAGCAAGGAAAACTTCATATTAACTAATCTTTTACGTTAACTAATCTTATCAAAGGTGAAATATAAAATGATGCAAATTAGAAGACGCTAGCCTAAGATCATAAAATAAGAACAAAGATACTGAAACAACAAAAACTCTCCCTCTCTGTGTCTCTCTCTTAGCAAGTCAGAGAAACTTGAAAGGCATCAGTAGTCCTCTTCTCTAACCACCAATTCTTTGCAACATTGACTGGTGCTTACCCAATCTTACATTGACAAAATGTCCAGCTTCTTCATCTGCAAAATGGAAACACTATCATATACATACTTCATTAATCAATATGTCTCACATTAAAATATATATAAGGAAATGACTTACACCTCAACATATTGTGCAATATTTTAAGACAACACTAAAGGAAAGAAGATTAAAGTTACATTATAAAAGTAATTGTTAGGCAGAATCACTAGCAGACATTTTTAAATGTGTGAATATCAACAAATACATTCCCTCGCTGTTATCACAGAAGACGTTATTGCCTACAAAGCATCTGCTTATTCACAAACATATTAAATATCTGTGACAAGAAATAATGTTTTAAATTTTTTGCCTCTTGACACTAGTTTGTAAATTAAATATGGATACTTTACCATGTTATTTGTGCTTTAAAGAGTTGCATCTTTTTCCATTCCAAGTAATGTTAAATAGCTCTCATTCTGCATTTCAAACCATGTTTTGATATTCATTATAAAGTTTTGATATTTAATTTGGAGACTATAATTCCTAATTTTATTTGTCCACTTGATTGAGACATGAGGTGCCAGAGAACACATTATTCCTGGATGTTTCTATCTGTATGTTTCTGGAAGAAATGAATGTTTGAATGAGTGGACTCAGTAAAGCAGATTACCCTCACCAATGTAGATGAGTATTATCAAATCTGTTGAGGGCTTGAATAGAACAAAAGATAAAAGGAGAGACCATTCACTCCTCCAGCCTGAATGAGAGCTGAGCACTGGCCTTTGCATGCTCTCAGACTGAGACTACGGGATTGGCTACCCTGGTTCTCCAGCCTTCAGACTCAGACTGATCTCTCTGAATATCTTAGGTCCACAATTTTCAGCTGGCGGATAGTAAGACTTCTCAGCCTCTCTGATCCTGTGAACTAATTGCTCATTATAAATATTTTACATAAATACAAAAATAATAAATACTTTTATAGATGAAAAATAAAACATTTTATATAGACATAAAAATATTAATATCTTCAGTTAGTCCTGTTTCTCAGGAGAACCCTAACTAATACAGAGACCTACATATCCTTGTCAAAGTGTTGCTTTAAAAAGTTGATAATAAAGTATATGGTACAAATTCTATAGACATCCAATAGGCATGAGATCTCAATAATAGTTAGTGGGGCACGAAAAGATAGACTTATAATCACCTATTGTCATGCTCTTTTAAAAGCTTCTAGAGGAATTAATTGCAACTACTGGAACTGCTTACTATTATCTATGGGATGCAGCTCATAATTAACATCTTCAAGCAGTTTTATGCATGAACATGCACATGGGCACATATACACACATGTATTTTTACACATGCATACACACATATATAAATTTTATTAACATTTTATTATAGAGAAGCACAATGTTTTTAGCAAACCCAGGAATATAAGCACTACTTACTTCATTTAAGCAAAATTTTACCTTGATATATTAAGCTTTGCCCTTACCCAAAGTATATTTTTTTATAGTGTTAACAGGTACTACATAGCTGGCCTTTGGAGACTTCTGAATAGGCGTTATTTATAGATTTTCTGCATTTTAAAGATTTACCACTGAGTTATAAAATCCATATTTAAGGATACATTTTCTTGTTAAGCATACATACTCTTGTTGGAAAGATCATGGGTACCAGCTGTGCTGACTTACCAATAACCAAGTGAATTCTGAGATTATCTAAAAAATGCATGCTGGTCTCACAAAGTATCAATTTTCTAAACTTCCAAAGTGTTGATTTTTTACTTTTCTAAAAAGATCTTTAAAGACAATTGAGTTTTTTCCACTTTAATCTATAAATTTTTAAAAAGTCCAACGGTAAATATACTAGTTACAAATTTATGAAAAATTCTTAGTATGTGTAACAGACTTATTAAAACCACATGTATACGTTAGAGAATATCTTCTAATGCAGTCAAATTCTAAGTCAGGACATCAGGTGACTACATATAATTAATGCTGTCCTTGTTTGTACATTAGTAACACACTGGATTGGAGACCAGAATATTAACCAAGTCTAGTTGAGCCACTGTCAGATGGCACCTACATGAGATACCCTGAGCCAAAATCATCAAGCCGAGTTCTTCCAAATTCTTGACCCATAGGAACCATAATAGGAACTAAAATGATTGCAATTGGCTTTTAGCCACTAAGATTTGTAGTGATTCGTTAGAGTTATGCAGCTGTAGATAACCGGAATGAGTTAGATACAAACCCAGGGTGCTGGTGTGTACTTCTACATTGTAGAACTCACCCCATCCTCCCTCTTGCTGGTACGATGCTTTTTGAGTAGAATACCTTAAGGTGAAATTTCTCTCTCTCTCTCTCCTTACCCCCCTTTCCTTCTCTCCCTCTTTCAACCCAGAATGCACAAATTCTTGAAGACAAAGTGGCATACGTTGTCCTTCTACTGTATCTTTTTTAGTTCTAATTGCATGTATTAGATAATGACTATTAGATATTAATAGTCACTAATAGTATTAATACATTAACAGTATTAGTCGTGTTTACCCATTGGTAACTGAGATTTGGAGTTATTGGGTAATTGAGACAAGCAAACAAACAAAGCAGCTCATGTGCTGTGGAGATGGGATCAAATTTATTAATGTGGGACTGAAAATTCTGAGTCAATGTTCTTAATCAAGTTACTAAGACTTCTGAAACATTAATCATCCACCCATCTTATTTATATATTTTGACATGGCTACATATCACCTTGTGCTCTCATTTAATTAGTAACTTTCTTAAATTGAATCACTTTTTAAAATTTAGTCTATCCTAAAGCACATATACAATATCATAAGACTGATACATGTGTAATAAATGCTAATGAAAAGTAATTACTAATTGATGTTTTCAAACGTGATTGACTAATTAGTATAGAATAACCCTCCTGATGTTATACTTACAACATTTGACAAATATATGTAACAACTATTTGCATGTACTGTATGATAAACAATGCAAGACCCTCATCCTTGAAAAGGGTAAATATATAAAGAAATCTACATTTTCTCTGCCTTCTGTCTGAGAAAAATCTCCTTTCATAGCACAGTGAGATAAAGATAAGCAGAACTTTCAGCTCGCAGTAGCCTGAGGAAGCAGGTTTCTTCCAAAGTTGGATTTCGGGATCAGTTTCCTAAAGAAAAAAGAGCTGAGCAGAGCAGGTGATCAACAATTTTTGTGGAGGTTCATTATGGTTCTTCAGATGAGACTAGGCTGCACATGCACGGGGAGACTCTCTGAGGCCCAGTAGATTCTAATTGTTGCATGACTGAGAAGCTAATGTTGATAGAAAGTTATTCAGGGCTAAAGCGTGTTGGAATCTCAGCCTAGCGAGAAGAAACATATCCCACTGAGCTCTGGTCATTCATTTTACTAATTTAGGAGTTAGTAATATATTCTAGACGAAAAGACATGCCCCAGAACTAAGACCAAAAGTGAAATAGTGAAATAAACTTTTTTCTTTTTTTTTCTTTCTTTTTTTTTTTTTTTTTTTGAGACAGAGTCTCACTCTGTCACCAGGCTGGAATATAGTGGCGCAATCTCGGCTCACTGCAACCTCCGTCTCCCGGGTTCAAGCGATTCTCCTGCCTCAGCCTCCCTAGTAGATGAGATCTAGGAGTACACCACCAGGACCAGCTAATTTTTGTATTTTTAGTAGAAACGGTGTTTCACCATGTTGGCCAGGATGGTCTCGATCTCTTGACCTCGTGATCTGCCTGCCCCGGCCTCCCAAAGTGCTGGGATTACAGGTGTGAGCCACTGCAACCGGTCGAAATAAACATTTTTAAAATAAATCTTTATATAAAGAAAATAAAACTGTACAAAAGCCCAAGAAGATCTACCAGTTATTTGACAATTATAACAAATTTCATCAATCATTAAGTGAAGAAAACATAATTCAGACTCCTTAAAACACTACAACATATCATCTAAGAGGACCATACAACTAAAAATTGACAGGTAAAAAATGTGTAAACTATTATGAAGTAACAACAGAATCAAAGATGACCTAAATGTTGCATTTGCAGGCAAGTGTAGAAATAAAGGTAAAAAGCAATCAATAAAAAGTATCTAGAAATTCATGACATTTTTCTAAGTTAAATAATACTCTACCAAATAATCAATGGGTCAAAACAGAAATGAAAAGGGTCAAAACAGAAATGACAAAGAAAATTAGAATATGTTTTTAATGGAATTGCATTAAGAACACATCAAAATTGGAGACTTGCAGGTAAAGTGATTTTTAGACAAAAATATATAGTGGCAAATGATCGTTAAAAATGAAGAAGAAGAAGGAAAAGGAGAGAAAGGGAAAAAAAGAGGAGGAAAAAGGATGAGAAAGAATAGAAAGAGAAAGAAAATAAGAAAAAATTGTACAAAAATGATCTCACTTCCACTTCAAGAAGCTAGAAAAAGGAGAGAAAATTATACCTCAAGCAGATAGAATGAAGAAAATGATAAAAGTAAGAATGAAGCAAACCCACAGAAAACAAAGACATAATAGATAAAATTAACATAACTCAAAGCAGGTAAAAGATCAATAGGCTGTTGAATCTTTTTAAGGTAATTTGAAATAATATGTAGGAAATATAAATTACCAATATCATGAATGAAAGAGGGGACAATCCTTTAGATTTTACAGGTGTTAAAGATAAAAGATACTAATTATAAAACAACTTTATGTCAATATATTTGATAAATTAAATGAGATGCACCAATTTCTTGAAAAATACCTTAACCATGCTAATAAAAGAAAAGATACAAAATGAAGTATGCATCATACATATTAGATACATTAAATTTTAAATTAATATAAAGCCCTTTCTAAAATATGAATTTTCAAGCCCATTTGCTTACACTGGTGAATACTATCATATATTTAAGAAAGGAACACTTTAAATTTCATGATATAATGTAATTATATAATTTTCTTCAGTTAAAATAGTGAATTACCTTTTTCTTTATTTGTTTGTCTTTTAAAAATTTTAAACAACACTGTATTTCTCAAATCCCAATTGTTTATGAAGTAGTACCCTTCTGTTAATTATTTTTATATGTATGTTTTTCAGGTACATTGGTCTGCCATTTATTTTATGTTATTTTTCATTTTATTATTAGGGATGACTCTGGCTTGATAAATGAGCCTTCGAAGGCAGGCTTTGAGATGCTTGCTTCCACTTGAAACAAATAATTTAATGAGGGGGAAATTCAATATATTAAGTTATGCTACATGTATGTCTTAAATGAAGTAAGTAGTGTTTGGATTCCTGAGTTTGGTAAACACATAGTGTATCTCTACAGTAAATTTTTAATGGAGTGTGTGTGTGTGTGTGTGTGTGTGTGTGTGTGTGTGTGTGTGTGAAGAACACTGGTGTCATTACTGAAAAGTAATGTAATAATACTGTGGAGTTAAACTAAACTTCCAACTTGTGCATTTAATTAGTAGTTATTATGCAGATCATGTAATTGACACTAGTGACAACCATAAAATATAGCTTGAAAATAGCCAGATTTTATATATAAAGACAGAGTGCTAGCTCACATACATTTATATTCATTTATTTGATATCCAGATTAAGCTTATCCAAAACATTTTAAATTCAAATAACATATGACATTGAACAAATACAAAAGAGGTCATTCCTGTATATTGTAGCCTGAAAGGACTATTGTATTTCCCGTTCTATGTATTTTTATCAAAAATTATAGAAAGTCCACTATGTGAAAATCATACAATTATCTATCAGAGTCGGTAGATGGAGATTCTTCTCAATTTCAGTTTTGTCTTTTTTGTGTGGTTGCAGATATTTGAAAAACTTTCAAGTGAGGGATTAAAAGAATATAGCTTTTACAGTTTTAAATATGTTCTTAAAAATGCCTTTCTTCACAGTTGATGCTAGTCATTGCAGCAAAATCACAACAATCTGCAGCAATTGCTAAAATCAAAGGCAATGGCAGATATGTATATTTTTATGTATTGCAAACTTATTTTTACTATGTATAGACCCAAAAAGAGCAAGTATGAGTAAGAATTTAATTTTCTCCATGAGTAAGAAAGATTTTAACTAATAATTATATGACTTTATTATTTAATTTGATTGATATAACACTTCAGCAAATCTTGGGATGTAATGAAAGTGTGGTAGCTGAACATTCTTTGAATATAAGACATTGATTTTATTCCAGTAATTGATCAACTGTAATTTCTCATTTTCCATGTGGAAGTGTTATAGTTGTAAGGTGGCATATAAAAGTACAAAATGTAAATATAAATACATATATACCCTCTATTTATGCAGATATAAAATAGATACATCTATAAATATAAGTATAGATATGGATATATAAGATATATATATACACACACACATATACAGAACAAATAATATATGTATCTATATCTTTCTGTCTTCTAAATGTATACTATGTAAATATATATACATATATCTATATCTATGTATAGATATATACATATATCTATATCTATGTATAGATATATACATATATCTATATCTATGTATAGATATATACATATATCTATATCTATGTATAGATATATACATATATCTATATCTATGTATAGATATATACATATATCTATATCTATGTATAGATATATACATATATCTATATCTATGTATAGATATATACATATATCTATATCTATGTATAGATATATACATATATCTATATCTATGTATAGATATATACATATATCTATATCTATGTATAGATATATACATATATCTATATCTATGTATAGATATATACATATATCTATATCTATGTATAGATATATACATATATCTATATCTATGTATAGATATATACATATATCTATATCTATGTATAGATATATACATACTATATTGTAGTAAATATATATTAATAAATAGATAATACTATATGTCTTCAAAATGTATAGTATTATATATAGTAAATATATGGTATTATATGCATTTGAGGTATATATAGTATAGCATTACATAGAGAGATATATATCTAAATATATTATAATACTATATATAGTATATCTATATTATAATACCATATATTATATAGTATTATATATAGGATATATATATATGCTATTGCATTTTCATCACATCACATTATAAGACTTGCTGACTTTTATGTTTTATTGGAACACACACACAACATAGATAGATTAAAGAATATTCATGTGTAAGCTTGTATTTGTTTACGTACGTATCTCTCTCTATATTCCCAAACTCTATCCACTATGAAGGAGCAGAAACAGTGAAACTGCAATAGCTATAATCATGACACTCATACATTAGTTTCTAAATACCATTTTTCAATTAAACAAACCAGGGCTCTGTGGAGAACGGGTTAATTGTAGTGCTGGGGAAAGCAAAGTAGAAACAATTTAAACAACAAATAGATAACATGACATCAGATTTCAATCCAAAGAAGCAAACAGATATCCGTGAGTCCATGGTTTTATAAACTAATAACAAAATAAAAAACTCAATAGGCATAAGAGACAATTCTTCATTACAGCCAGATTCCAATTAGTAAATGTAGAATGAATGAGAGAAATAGAAAATTACTATTGGAAATGTCATATCAGAAATAATAGTTGTAGGCTATATCTACCAAATTATAGTAAAACTTGTCAGTAGGATTTGAGTCAGAAATATAATATTTGAATAGTCAAAGAATCTTCCTCACTGTTTTTGTAATTACAAATGGAAAAGTGGAAATAGTCTTACAAAATCTAACATATTTATAATTACTAATGAAAAAATGAAGACTTTTCCATAGAGATTACTAGCAGATATCACCTTAACTAAGTGATCAAGAAAAGTATTACCAGTAATACATGTTACAGTAAGTACTTTCTGATAAGGTAATATTCCCTCTGTGGCATCCTTTCCATTAATACATATTCTCAATTTAATCATAAACAAAAAAAAACCACAAAAGCAAATGGAGCAACTTTCAAGAAAATAACTGGCCAATACTTTATAAAGATGGCAATATCATAAACAAACAAACAAATACAAGCAAACTAAAGACCGTGGGATTTTCAAAGATTGAAGGAAGACTAAGGAAACATGCTACCTCAATGAAAAATCTAGATGAGGGGTTAATGGAACTGCCTAGCATTTTACAACTCCCTTTTCATACGCAATTATGTCAAATTTTAAAAGTTAAAAGATTAAAAGAAATACAAAAATTATAATTAATCTTTAAACAAACATTTTACATCGTCATATTTTGAACAACAAAAAAGTGAGAAAAAGATTGGAATAGCTTTTATTTTTAACAATTAACTATATTATAATTTTTAATTTTTATTTTCTTTAATTTTTTATTTTCACAGATTTAGTGGGTACAAGTGCATATTTTTACATTCATATATTGTGTAGTGGTGAAGTCTGGGCTTTGAGTGTACTCATCACTTGAATAGTGAATATCGTATCCAACAGGTAATTATTCAACCCTCATCCTCTCTATTTACTTGCCTTTTAGTATCTCCAGTATCCATTATTCCACTCTGTATGTTCATGTATACCCACTGTTTAATTCCCACTTACAAGTGAGAACATGCAGTGTTTGACTTTCTGTATATGAGTCATTTCACTTAAGATAATGGCCTCCAGATCCATCCATGTTGCTGCAGAAGACATGATTTTATTCCTTTTTTATGGCTCAGTGGTATATCATGGTGTATATATACACACACATATATACACATATATAGATATATGTATGTGTGTGTATATATATATATCTATCCACATTAAAAAATTTTTTTATCCACTCATTGGTTGATGGACACTTAGGTTGATTTGATTCTATGACACAGCTATTGTGAATTGTGTTGCAATAAGCATACAAGTGCAGGTATCTTTTGATATAATTGCTTCTTTTTATTTGAGTATATACCCAGTACTGGAATTGCTGGATTAAATGGTAGTTCATTTTTTAGTTCTTTGAGAAATCTCCATACTGTTTTCCATAAGGGTTGTACTAGTTTATATTCCCACAAGCAGTATATAAGCATTCCCTTTTCTCCATATCCTCACATCTGTTGTTTTTTGACTTTTTAGTAATATCCAGTCTCACCAGTATGAGATGGTATCATTGTGGTTTTGATTTGTATTTCTTTGATAATTAATGATGTTGAGCATTCTTTCACGATTTTTTGGCTGTATGTATGCTTTGGAAAACTATCTGCTTATGTCATTTGCACACTTTTTAATAGGGTAGATTTTTCCTTGTTGAATTATTTGAGTTCCTTGTAGATTCTGTATATTAGCTCTTGTTGGATGAATAGTTTGCAAGCATTTTTCCCATCCTGCAGCTTGCCTTTTTACTTAATCATTTATTTGGCTGTGCAGAAGCTTTTTAGTTTAATTAAATCTCATTTTTCTGTTTTGGTTTTGTTGCATTGTTTTTGAAGACTTAGTTATAAATTTTCTTTGCCTAGATCTATATCTAGAAGAGTTACTCTTATGTTTTCCTCTAGGAATTTTATAATTTCAGGTTATCTAACTTTTATCTTGAGTTAATTTTTGTATATGGTTAAGATATATTGGTCCAGTTTTATTTTTATGCATATGGCTATACAATTTTCCCAGCACCATTTATTGAATAGTGTATCTTCTTTTCCAGTGCATGTTTTTGTTGACTTTGTTGAAGATCAGTTGGTTGTAGTATGTGGCTTTATTTCTATGTTCCTATCTTGTTTCATTTATCCATGTGTCTATTTTTATCCCAGTACCATGCTGTTTTGGCTACTATAACCTTGTAGTATAATTTTTTAACTTTTATTTTAGGTTTGGGGGTAGAAGTAAAGGTTTGATACATAGGTAAGCACATGTCCTGGGGGGTTGTTGTACATATTATTTCAGTGTAATTTGAAGTCAGATAATTTAAAGGTGCCCATGTTCATCACTCTTATGCAATATAGTACTGGAAGTCATAGCTAAAGCAATCAAAGAGAAAGAAATAAAGGGCACACTAATTGGAAAATAAGTCAACTTATCTATGTTTATTGACGACATGATCTTATTTCTAAAAACTCTAAATGGTCCTCTAAAACATTCCTGGATTTGATAAATTACTTCTGTAACATTTCAGGATACAAAATCAATGTATAAAATTCATTATCATTTCTATATACCAACAATGATGAATATGAGAATCAAATCAATAACTCAATTTCATTTATAATAATTGCAACAAAATTAAAATACCTAGGAACACATTTAAGCAAGGATGTGAAAGATCTCTAAAAGGAGAACTATAAAACACTTATGAAAGGCATCATAAATGATAAAAACAAATGGAAAAACTTCCCATGCTCATAGATTGTAAGAATCAATGTCATCAACATGACCATGCTGCACAAAACAGTCTATGTATTCATATATGTATATATATACATGTATACACACACACACAGACACACACAATGGAATGCTACTCAGCCATTAAAAGAAATGAATTAATGGCATTCACAGCAATCTGGATGAGATTGGAGACTATTATTCTAAGTGAAGTAACTCAGAAATGGAAAACCAAACATCATATGTTCTGACTCATAAGTGGGAGCTAAGCTATGAGGATGCAAAGGCTTAAGAATGACACAATGGCCTTTGGCAACTCAGGTGGAAAGGTTGGGAAGGGGGTGAGAAATAAAAGACTACAGATTGGGTTCAGTATATACTGCTCAGGTTATGGGTGCACCAAAATCTCACAAATCACCGCTAAAGAACTTATGCGTGTAGCCAAATACCACCTGTTCCCCAGAAACCTGTGGAAACAAACATTTTTTTAAAAAAAGGAAGAATAAAAACTTACTCTCAAATCAGAAAAAAACCCCTGCTTATCTATGCTATGCCATATTGCTTTTAAATAAGTAAATGACATTAGTAGCTGTTTTTTTTAAATCTTCCTTCCCAGGCACTCTTCTAAAATATACTTTGCACCTTTACTGAAAAAACAGGCCTGCAACCAAGACAGGGTCAAAATATCTATTCTACCCTCCCAGCCATGATTAATAACACACACCCACAAATCTTTCACAGAAATAATTGGATCTGGAGAATACCTCTTTTTTTTTTTTTTTTTTTTTTTTTTTTTTTCCTCTCAGATTTGTAGGGTCAAAGGATGTGAATCCAAATCAGCATGTGGAAGCACTTTTCAACCTCATGGGCTTTCTGGCATGAGTGTAATTGTCATGCAAACACAAGTGGATCCTGCATCCCAGGATAGAAATTCGTAGTATATATTAGTACTACCTCTATCTGCCCCAAACTCTTTATTGATGGGGGTGGAAGTGGACTGGCTGGTATTGTAAGCCAAGACATTTTTCTTTTTTTTCTCCTTTGTGTTTAAATTAGTAACTCTAAAGGTGAGGTGGATTTCTGTCATTTGCTACTGTGTCGTAATATTATGCCTATACATTAAGATCCATTCCACATACTAAAAAATTTGCCCATAACAGTCCCAATTTTCACCTACTTTCCCAGGATTACAGTACTCCTTTTACTTTCAAAATTATCCTAGTAGGATGGATAAACTAAGCAATCGTGATCTTTATAGATTATGTAAAATATGAAATTATCTAGAATTGTGGAGTCTTAAAATGTCAAGGGCATTTATAAATGTTATCACAGAACATATTTTGAAAGTGATGAGTATGGTGCAATATCAAGCTTTTGGACAGGGATGGCATTCCAGATACTTAAAGTTGTTCCAAATCACTCTACTGTGGTAACATTCCAAGATCATTTTGGATATGCCAAGTTGTTAGGCTCTGATTTAATTTCTATATATACAGGAGGAGGCCGTATTTCCTAGCTATGATACAGTTTCCAGTAACCAATGACTAGCCAAATTTTCAGGCTGTGATGGCATTTCCAAATACTTTTAGGCATGCCAAAGTTTTATACTCTGATATAATTCTTGAATAGTTAAGAATATGCCATATTGTTGGACTATGAAGTCTTTGCCAGAACAGTTTATTTCTTAGGGGACAAAAAGCTCATGTAAACATATCACTTTAAAGTTTATATTCTTGCATGATAATTTATGCCCTGTCTTTTATCCTCAAAGGACTCCTCATTCTGTCATTGCATTTATAATTATTCTGACAATTTTTTTACAATTTTTAAAACTCAGAGTTTCAATATTATGAGAGTATATTTACCTAGGTTAATTAAGAAGAAAAATTCAAATTCAAAAATTTCAAAATTAATTTATCATTTTCCAATTCCTACTAAATTAGCTCCATCTTACTACTTTCTTATTTAAATTCATAGCAATGTAGTGTTACCAACTTCCCAGTTCAAAATATTACCTACTTCTCCTCCACCTCTTTCACATTTAATAATTTGGCAAATTTCTTAGATTCTACTGTCCTATTAACCTGAGATTCAATCCCTCGGTTTATGTTCCCACAATGGTCATTATCAACCAGATTTATCTCAATTCTGTTGATTTTCACAGTACATTCTCATAAGGCACATGGATATCAGTCTGTCTAGAAAATCATTATTTTAACCATGATACAGATGGTTTCTCCCTTCATTAGGAATTTCTTGGGAACCAAATTGGATTACTCATTGACAAAAGATGGTGATAACGATGATGATGAAGAAGTCTATTAGCTAACATTTATTGAATGCCTGCTGCTTGCTTTGCTATATTTTCAGCAGTACTATCTCTATGTATAAATAAAAAAAGAGCCATCTAGACACTCAAAACCTATTAAAAATAAAAAATCCATTAAGATGTATGACACAAATATAAATTATATTTTACATAATTATAAGTTATTTATTCATATATCAAGTCAATATGTATAAAACTCTTTATATTATAATAATTAAGAAACAGAAAAAAAGTCAATGGAAAAAACCCCAGAGAAATAGAATAGTAAATATAAAGAACATCGTAAATGGCCATATTTTGTTATTCATTATTTCATTAAAAATAACTCTATTTTGACTAACTTGCATTGATTTTCTTTTTAAGTGTTTAGATTCCTGCTTTATTATTCTCAATAATTCCATCAGATGACCCTTGATTTGTTTTGAGTTCTATTTGTTACTTACTGAGGAGAATGTTTAGTTCATTAATGTCCCTGTTTCTTTGAAATAGATGTTATAGTATTTGCAACTACAAATTTTTTTATCACTTCATCCAAAATTAAAAAAAATGAAAATTAATTTTTATTGTTTTCTTCATCTAAATAAGATGTAATTGCAGTTTGGAGACCAATTAAATACAATGATTAAAATGATAACTATATTAAAATAATTATCTTAAAATAAACGTTCAACTGATTTGGCTTTTGTATTGATTAAAAGTAGTTTTAAAAAATTACTTATCTTTTGTCTAAATGCCCTTAGGAGGTGGGGCACTTGGGTGATGATTAGGTCATGAGAGCAGAGCCCTCATGACTGGGACTAGGATCCTAATAACATGAACCCAAGCAGGCTAGTTTAATCCTTCCATCACGTGAAGGCAAAGCAAGAAGGTGCCATTTGTGAGAAAGTGGACTCTAATCAGACACTGAATCTGCCTTAGTCTTGGATTCCCGGCCCCTAGAAACATGAGAAATAGATTCATATATTTTATAAGTTACCAAGTTTATGATATTTTGTTACAACATCTAGAGTAAGACAAGTACCTTTGCAGTAAGCTTTAATTTTACTTAGATGATTTTTTTTACTTTTAAAATAAAGTATTTCATTATAAAATATCCCCTTTCTTTAATTTTATGTGCTGACCCTTGACTGAGAGATAAAATTTCCTTTATCTTATTTTTCTTTTTATTCTATCTTATTCACTGCATGCATAATATTTGTTTGGCTCTCTCATAAGAAAAATTAACTGTAAGTAAAATTTTTTTTATCTTTTATCATCTTTATTTTAAATTATTTTGTACATTAATCCCTTTGTTCTTTTCTTGTCTATCTTAGGGATTTTTTTACACTCTCCTACATTTTTCATTTTTTTAATGTTTCAGTGATGTTCCTTTTATATTTGACTATATTAAACTTTCTCCACCAAAATATTAGCCTCCTTACTCATAATGACTTATCAAGGAATGCTTTAGACTATTACCTTATCAACCCAATCTGCTATCCTATCTCCTATCTTCTGATATTTGCTTTTACAATTTTATATTTTTTCAATTGTCCCATGTCCACAAAAGACCCTGTTTTAAAAGTTCCTTTTAAATTGTTGTTCTACCTCTAATAATAAATATCTTTCAAATAAAATTTCCAGTTTCATCACAAATTTAAAGTTTTTCTCATATTAAAGAATATTTTCAAAGTTCCATCCTTTTAAAAATTTGTTTTTATCATTTAAAAGGATGAATCTATCTGGGCCTTGGTGAAATTCACTATATAGATCCCTTATGAAAAGTTAAACTGAATGGCTGGTAAGCACAAATATATTACCGTTTTTTGTCATTGATCAACTAGAGAGCAATTATAGATAGAGAAGGCAATCTTGAGAGGAAATGCTTTGTTAACTTTTTTTCTTTCTTATGGCATTTTTAAGGTGCTACCTTTTTTATCTATATAACTTTCATTTGAATCTGGCTTCTGCTCAAGATAATTGGTATGGCTGTGTGCTGCTGCCAGCTCTGTCAGAGAGAATCGTGCTCTTCTATTTCTTTTTCTTTTGGCTATAGTTCCTAAATGAACCAGAAACAGTCTCGCTGTTTTTCATGCTCCTTATCTCTGACAAAGAATGAGTATATGTATAAGTGGTAGGTCCACAGATGCTTCATCACTGGGTAAAGCCTCCATTACTTGGAATTCCCAGTAAGATATAGTTATTGGATTGCATTGTCTTTCTTTCTTTTTTTTTTTAACCTTCCAAGGTGACCTCTTAATCTTCGGTGATACTTCTTTTTCCAGAAGGGAGAAGGATAAATCCATCTTCTAAACCTGTCTTCAATTGGTTTAATCCAAACTACATCTTTCAGATTTTTCTTGAGGTGTTTAGCCTGGCAATGGTTCAATTCCCTAATTTACATTCTTAGGTTTTTCCCCTTATATTACATTGAGTGTTTCAGTTTTTAAAATGTTGTCTTGTTTCAGGATGCTGTAAAAAATACCATATATTTGGGGGCTTAAAAACAACAGAAATTTATTTCTCACATTTCTGGAGGCTGACATTTGAGTGGAATTAATCGGATTCTATTTCGTATTAGGAGGAGCTGTGAAGAAAAGTTTTGCTTTGAAGGAAATCAGATAAATGGCTAAATAACTGAAATAGAATGAGGAGTCATTGAAGACTTTTAAACTTCTGTGAGAGACTGTTTGAATAATGGTAATGTATTGTCATTGATGGTAATGATTAAGGGAGGGAAGAATTTCAATATGAAGATGCCAGAGAGATAATTGATAACTGCCAAAGCAAAGTCTACGAGAAAGATGAAGTATGTAATATTCAAAGCAGAACGGTTGGTTCAGGAAATACCAAGTCCATTGGAATCGCAAAATGTAAGAATGTGAGTACAGATAGACAGATATACGTAGGTTGGTAGAAGACAGACTGCTTCTATCAAGTAGTTGATAGAGAGCATTCAAAAACCAAACTTTCTATGTCCAAACCAAAGCTTTCTGTGTCCCACCTTTTCACTAACTTATTTTATTCAATATTTCAACCAATATTTATTGAGCATCTAGTGTTTGTTGATCACTGATTTAGCTGCTGCGGAAACAGTTGAGCAGGAGAAAGATAGTTTCACTCCTCAGGTATTTAATATTATATTCTCATTGCATCATACAAGAAATATCATACAACAAATCATTGCAAGAAATATCATGTAAGAAATAGCATTGGACATGTTGTAGGTGGGTAACCAAGAAAAGCTCTCTGAGGAAGTCATATTTGAACAATGACTTGAATAAAGTGAGGGAGCAAATCATGAGAATATGTGGAAGAAAAGCTTTTTTGGCATAAGAAACAATAGGTAAAAAAAATAAAACAACCCTAAGTTGAAAAAAATGCCATACTTGAAAAACAACATATGTATATAAATGTGTGTGTGTGTATACATATATAGCTATTATAAAATGGAAGACTGTTGTAAAAATTAAATTCTGTAACATATGCAAAAAACATACCAAATATTTGAGAAATCATAAACATTCTGTAAATAGGTATACATTATGAATTTATCAACTACTACTGATGTCCCACTATAACTAGAAAATTAACACATATACAATAGAATTGTGGGCTTTCTTTCAATTGTGCCTACTTAGAGGCTTTATCTTTATTACAAGAATGTTGTTGCTGGGTGCGTTGGCTCACGCCTGTAATCCCAACACTTTGGGAGGCTGAGGTGGGAGGATCACTTGAGGTCGGAGTTTGAGACCAGCTTGGCCAACATGGTGAAACCTTGTCTCTACTATGAATACAAAAATCAGCCGGACATGGTGGTGGATGCCTGTAATTCCAGCTACTTGGAAGACCCAGGCAGAAGAATTGCTTGAACCCAGGAAGTGGAGACTACAGTGAGCAGAGATCCGAGGTGGCACCACTGCACTACAGCCTCGGCAAAAGAGCAAGACTCCATCTCAAAAAAAAATGTTGTTATTGCTCAAAATACTCTTAGAAAACTTTTGTGGAATTACATTCAATATTAGTGTATGAATTACAAATATGTATATGCTATGCACACTTTTCCGCTTTGTTCAAAATTGAACTCAGAAGTTAACTTTTTTCTATCTTTTAGAAATAGGTTTTTTAGTTTACAATTTACTACACATCAGTATTTATTTTTGCCATGAAACTTTGAGGTATACGGTGACATTTGTTTTTCCAACAATTAGTTATTGAACATTTAAAATATGCTAGGCACTCTTTTAGGTGTAGGTGACAGCAATGAGTAAGACAGATAATCTTTTATTTCATCAGGCTCTTGTCCTAGCTTGCAAGATGATTAACAAATACAAAAATAACTAACTAAAACTAATATTTCGTAGTAAGGACTACTACTATCAGTAATAGCAAACTGATACAGTTTTTAAACCATGAAAAATGCTGTTTCACAAAAATATCGACTAATTTGATTTTCATGAACAAAATAGAATAATGTGGTAAAGAATGACTAAGATGGACATAATATGGCAACAAAACTAATTACATTTAAACTTTTGGCAAAAGATTATTTTTAGTCACATGGAAGCATTAAATAAAATTCATAAAAAGAAGGACTGAAAGGAAGGAAGGAAAAGAAAAGAGTCAATAAGAAGAAAATAGATGATGCATTATAGTGTTAATGATATTTATTGATCCTGCATTGTAATTAAAGGGAGGTCTGAAACCTAGGAAATTTTGTTTTGATCATGTGGGAGAAGAGTGATTACCTAATCCTTGAGGTTGACTAGCCAGAGATTTGTAAAAATTATTTCCTTTTTATTCCCAGGAAATTGAATTAGAATATTCATATTAAGGATGGGAGTTTCTTTTTTATTATTTTATTTTTTGACAAATTACAATTATAAAAAATTATGGGGTGTACAGTGATGTTCTGTTGTATGTATACAGTGTGGAATGAGTGAATCAAGCTAATTAACATATCCATTACCTTAAATATTTGTCACGTATTTCTTCTATCTAACTGCAACTTTGTACCCTTTGGCCAACATCTCCGCATTCCCCCACCTCCAGTCTCTAATAAACACCATTCTACTCTCTGCTCATATGAGTTTGATGTCTCACTCTCAGCTATAGAATCAATGTAAGTATATTTAAATGTCAGTAATGCTAGTCCAAAATCTCAGTTAGAATATTATATGGGAGTGATTGTGTTTGTTATTAAAGGTCTGGCTGTTTTATTTAGAATACTATAGATAAAAGCTATTGGGTAATAAGAATTCAGAACCATCTCAAAAATAGTCTCAACTAATAACCTCCTCTCAAAATTCTTCCCTGTTTGCCAGTGGGTGATATCTGATGGCTGTACACAGGGATATTGATAGGAGTTTAGTTTTTGGTTTAGGAAATCATTTTAAAGATTTCTCTTTTTGAGCCAAATATGGACTCAGATTTTCACTGAATTCAATTGCTTGGGGGTATAATATTTGCTGAAGTAAGACCCCTAGATTCTGCTAGCTGTCTTCCTTTTTACTTTCTCTGGGACTTCAAAAGTATAATAACTTCTAGGGAATGGCTCATGTTAATCTATGACAAATCCCCCAACAATTTCAGATTCCCTGAATTCAGTAGGACATTAAGCATTTTCAAGAGTCCCTTGTCATCTCTGTTTCCCTTTCCCTCAAGATATATTTCAAACTTTTATTACTCTCATGCATCTCACTATCTCACCACCTGATTCTCAGAAGACCCAACCTCTCATTTCATGCAGATAATAGAATTTATCAGGCAGGATATATCTGAACTTTCTGCTTCCATCTACTGTCAATCATTCACATGTAAATATCATCTTTTTTCCCCCCTCTTTCCAGCTGCTGTTTCTCATTCTCTCTTATGGTCAATACTTGGATGCTGAAGGAACTCTCTATTTTCCAGTTGTATCAGTTATCTAGTCCTGTGTAAACATCTACCCCAGAATTTAAGGCTTAACACAATAATCAGTTATTTCACTCATGCTTTGTGAGTAAAAACTTTGGGTTTGTTTCAGATGGGCAGTTGTTCTTATTTGGCCTCATCCTTTCACAGCTGTTATCATCTACAGGGTAATAATATGTGGGGCTGGCTGGTTTATAACATCTTGGTCTGGAATGGTTGGGGTAGATGAAGTGTCTCCTGCGTGTTATCCGCTAGCTGGCTTGTCTAGGGTTGTTCACATGACATCAGAGTTCCACAGGCAGTGAGATGGCAAGCTTAACACAGGAGCAATTTTCAAGTATGTTCCTGCTTCAATTTTGCTACTGTTATCTTGGCCAAAGCAAGTTGTAAAGCCACCTGTATTAAAGACAATTCCATCTTTTAATGAGAAGAGGTACAAAGTCACATTATAGTTCAAGATTATAGATATAGGAAAAGGAGACATATCATAATAAGTTGTCACAATAGTTCACAACTTTTTAGTCAAATTAAGACACAGCTAGATAACCATAAAAACATATGCAAGGAATTTCACCCACTTATGGAGGCAGGCTTTGACTATACATTTAATTTGTTTAGTTTCAAATATAGAGTATAGATTCTGTACTTTATACTGGACATTTATCATAAAAATTATCATTGGGTTACTTACTCACTCTTTAGGAATTAAAAACAGTATCTTACTCTCCTTGTGACACAGGACTTTTCTTGATCATTTTTGCCTGCCAGAGACACCTAGCTGGCAATGCCTTTGCCCCACCTTGGCTGGTGGCTTTGGGGCTGGTTCAGCCCTACCACTGTTTCTGTCAAGTGGGGCAGCTGCCCTCCACTGGCAGAGGGCAGACTGCCATGATGTTACAGGCTTCTCTGTGCTCACATTTGGTGGGTTCCAAGCTCTTGTCCCACATCCAGGAAGAATGAGGATACACTGATAATTGAAGAGTGAGGAGAGTGGCGAAGGACTTTATTGAGTGATGGAACAGCTCTTAGCAGAAAAGGGATGCTGGGGTGGTTCCCCATGCCTGGGGAGATTTCTCCCAACAGTGTGGCTGAGTCTAGGGCTTTTATGGGCTTAGAATAAGGGAGTGTGTGCTGATTGGTTTGTGAGTATGCAAAGAAAGGCTAAAGAAAAGGCTTCACTCAAAAGCAGGCATGGCAGTGTAGAAAACCAATTAGGAAAGGGTAGATATATGTAAAATAGGTGAAGGGTGGGGATCAACCAGAGGCAAGTGCACCAAATGGGAAGACAAGTTCTCAATCTGGTCCATGGATTTGACTTGTAGCTTGGCTTTCAGGCTTTAAACTGCCTTTGACTTGGAGGTTGGGTTTCACTGAGGACCTGCCCCTGTCTTCCTAGGCATTTGTCTGCCCCTGCTGCTATCACTTGGTTCTTATTAGAGTGCTGGGTACATTGTAGCCACTAAAGGTATAATATTTGCTGATTATTAAGCAGTAAATGAAGTCTTGCTCTTTTATAGTTATAACATATTTAAACAGTATTTTTAACTAAATCTTTCACCATTTATGCATTTCTTTGTGTGTTATCTTTTACTATTTCTAATATCAAGCTCCTTTTTCATAAGACAAGAAGTTTAATGGGAATAGTATGGGCTTTAAGGTCAAATGGACAATGGTTGAAATCATAGATTTTATAAGCCCTATTTGCATATGACTTTGGAAAATGACTTGTTTTTTAAGACTTATTTTTCTCATGCATTAAATGGGACTAATGACACTGACATATTGGAATTGTTCTAAATATTAGAGGAATTTGTGAAATATTACTCTTTATGGCTATGGAGATATGGAGTGGTGAACCAGGATGTTTGTGATGGTAAACAATTTATATTGGAAAGCCACAATATAAATATTATTGATCTTACTGAAACTTATTTTAACTTATTTTGAGGTTTAGGTATTAAATAATCTAAATGGTATTTTAAATTTCATATATGATTATATTATGTTATGGAATGGTCATAGATTTTTTTCAGATGTGATATTTTACCAGTGTTGCTGGTCACTTGGGACTAACTTAGGAAACCTTGGGGCATGCAGGCTCTTCTCCCCAAAAGAGTATTTTTTATAGGAAAAAAAAAGCAGTGATAAAAGTAAAGCATATAGTACAGTGTCTGGTATAAAAAAAAATCTATGTTAAAATTCTGTGACTACTTTTCACCACTGAGATTGCTTAAAGAAATGTTTCAGAGGTTCTAAACAATGTTCCTTCAAATAGTTCAGTACCAGAAAACTTTTGGTTCCTTAATTCAGTCCTTTAATTCTATATATACTATGTTTTCTAAACGTGTGTAAAATACTGTAGATGGGTTGGGAGTCTAATTCCAGAAAGTGAAAATATTGAAACCTTATTTCAGTTACTACAACATAGAGTACAGATGTTCATTTATTGAAACAGGTACACTTGGCGACAGTCAAACATTTTCAGGTGTCTTGTAATGGGTCATCTTTATCATTAGGAGTTCTAATTATTATTTCTACATTTTCCACATAAAAGTTAAAATAAACTTTATATATGGCTTTCAAAATACCTTTTCCTTCTTCTTGAATTCCTGAGTGTCATTGAAGCTAACGATCTTTGTATTTCTATACTGAGTCACACAGTTTGGAAAACCTGAATATCTGGTCATGAAAGACATTGGCTTGTTTGTTAAAAATGCAAATTCCTACTTTCACTTCTTACTTCCGAAACCAAATCTGTATGAACAAGACTTTGGATTGGCATGTCTAATGTTTCTCAGAGACTCTTTTAACCACTACACTTGGATGTTGTAGCTGAGTCATCTAACTTTTCCTTGTCCATGGGTCATGACTGGACTCGCAGGGCTATAATGAACAGACTGTTCTCCCAGCTCAGATTTCTGCACATTGAAAGTACTACTTACTGCCTATGAACCACCTTGCTCATGTCATACCATTCTTGCCCATCCTGACTCCATTCATCTTACTCATAAAGTCTGTGAAAATACGACTAAGGTAGGAATAGTGATTGGTAAAGGAGCAAGAACCATGGTATTAAGGTTCACAAATTTCCTTGCTAGGACATTTCTGAAAAGAAAGAGAATGTACACCTTGCACAGCGTGATGCTACTTTGAAGGTTTCTCTGTCTTTTCAGTACTTTCTGCCTGATTTACTGAAGTCTGAACATTTCCATCAGGAACAACTGATGGTAGGGTAGCTAATGCTATCACTGATACCTGGCTCAGAATAATTGTTAGTTGATGTATGAAATGATAAATTAATTATGGAAAACATGTTTTAGGGGTGTTAATAAATAATTCATGAGTGTGTGAACTGCATTAAATTTGATGTTGTTAAAATCAATTTTATTCTTCCTATAGGAAAAAGTCATTTAAATTTCAAATCCCTACATATTCCATTGAGATGCAAGACACATTATTTCGAAGCTACATTGCAGAAAGGCTGAAAGACTATAGATTTACTAGATATTCCTGTTCCTATGACTCCTGCTTAACTTTGCTTAAAGATTGCTCAATAAAGGAAGAAAGAAGAATTCTATTGAATCACAAGGTGTATTGTGAGATCTTAGACACTGCCATTCAGCAAGAAAGCAGGCTTTCTAGCCCAGCAAAAGCAAGGAAGCTCTGCCAACCAGTAATCTGGGAAGAAGACTCTGGGCTTCAGATTAGATTGTAGCCCCCAACTGTAGTAAATATACAAATATTGTATCGAGACACAAAATTATACCATTTTCTTGCATTTGTAGGAAGCCCTGGATAAACCATAAGTATAAGTAAAAAGTGCCAAATCAATGTATAGTGCACATTATTGAAATGAGAAAGGTTCCCTTGTCC
This sequence comes from Pan troglodytes, assembly GCF_028858775.2. NCBI lineage: Eukaryota > Metazoa > Chordata > Mammalia > Primates > Hominidae > Pan > Pan troglodytes. The sequence goes on along the minus strand of NC_072412.2, from coordinate 89,200,801 downwards.
TCCTCGCAGGACATGTGATGGGGGAGTGGCTAACTTCCTCAGTGCCCTGCTGCTCAAACCTGTAAGTGAGCATAAAGATGGGCAGTTTGTGGGGCTCCAACCCCATGGCAGTGACTTTTTTAGAGGAAAAAAAAAGCAGTGATATAAGTAAAGCGTATAATCCAGTGTCTGGTATAGGGGTAAATGTCTAGAGCTTCTGAAGCCCCAGTGCGCATGTGTTACAGGATGCTCTCTTAGTTTGCCATCTGTAGGTGGCTTGTGTTAACCAGCTCAGTTAGACCCTCTACCTTGTCGCAATGACAGAGGACTTTCTGTATCCCGGGTTCTTGCCTTGATGTACCCGAAGAATCAGATCATACGTGGGCTTGGAAAATGAGTGCAAAGTTTTATTCAGTGGAAGTAGCTTTCCACTGATGGGGGAGGCAGAAGGGAGATGGTTTTCACCCGGAGTTGGGCCGCTCGATGGCCCGGCTCTCCTCCTACTGCCCCGGCCAAACTCAGCCTTGTCCCACCGGTCGACCTGCCGGCATGCCAGCATCTGTCGGTGTGCTCTTCGGCCAGCGTGCTCTTGAAGACCAGCTGCTTGTGTCTTCTTCTGCCTACGTGTTCCTCTCACTGGCCAGCAGCTTCTGTCTCTGCCTTGCTAGGGTCTGGGGGCGTGGTGGGCCAGAGTGATCTTGGGAAATGCAACATTTGGGTGCAGAGGCAGGAGTGTCTGTCCTCATATAGGTTTTTGGGGGTGGAGCCCTAGCCAGGGACCACGCCCTCCTCTCCCCAGCACCTCTCTTCCCCGCCTTTCGTATTATTTAAAGGGATCATGCTCTTCCTTTCCTAGAACTATATCATTTTGACGGCTTCTAGGTGTGAGAGAAAAAACAAGTTTTATAAGGTTAAGTATGCATGATTAAGCGTGTATTTTACAAGGAAAGAATTTAGTGCCAAAGATTACAGAGACAAGAAGTAAAATATACTAACAACCACATTGTACCTGAGCTGTTTCACTCTGGTGAAAGAAATTAAACCTTGTATTGGGAAAGGTTAAACTTTAGAAGAGAGATAACTATTCTTGCCATATGTTTAGCAGTTAACAGGTGCACCCTGGGAATACCTGTATCTCCTCTCTCTTTCCCAGGCCACCTTGTCTCTATTATAAAAGACTGAGGTAGCCACTTTCAGGAGGTCCTCTAATGTACTATCTGGTCTCAGGGCCTATTTCTACAACTTTCTTCTGGTGTTTGGGGCTGCCTGAGTAATAAATTTATCCTTTAAGATTAGTTGTCCCTCGACTGAATCCGGAGATAGACAGGTGTGCTTTACCAAGGCCCCTCTTAGTCTTTCCAGGAAGGCAGTGGGATTTTCATCAAATTCCTGGTCAATCATGGACAACTTAGTATAATTGAGAGGCTTGGTCCTAGTTCTACTTAAGCCTTCCATTATGCATGCCTGAAAGTGACTCCTCTTCTAATCTTCCACCCCATCATTGGGATCCCATTTAGGGTCATTCACTGGTACTGCTTCTCTTCCAGTTGAATAGTATTCACCCCCTTCCCTGATGCTATATGTGAGGCAAAGCTCATCCGCAATTCTCTCTGCTGCTTGCAGAGCAGCGTGTTTCTCAGTGTCTGTCAGGGTCTGATTTAAAAGTCACATAACCTCTCTCCAGGAGAGTTCGAATATTTGAGTGAAATTCTGGACAGCCTCTATATATCTATCAGGGTCATCTGAAAACTTGCCATGATCCCCCTTAATTTGCTTTAAATCCTGTAAGGAGAAAGGGGCCTGGACCTTACCGGGCCCAAATGCACTGGGCATCTGTTGCAGGGGCAAGCCTGAGATTGGGACTTGTCTAGAGCGAGGATTTCTAGGAGGGAGCAAGTGAGAGGCGGAAGCTGGATAGGGAAGTCAGGGTGGACCCGGAGAGGGAGGAGCAGAGCTAGAGGGAGCTGTCTCCTCTTTTGGGGGTGCCTCTGGTACTCATATCTTTAATTTCCTGGGCTTGCCCCATGCAAGCCCAGGGAATTCCTGAGGTGGCAAACAGGAGGGCTGGATCAATCCTACATTGTCAGCAAAGGTCTAGATGGCTTTGCAAGGTATAGAAAGCATGTACACATGGGGCCTCAGACCATCTGTCTTCATGTCTACAGAAAAGTTCCAATTGCCAGATGGTATCGAAATGAATGGTTCCTTCCTGAGGCCAAGACAGTTCTTCCTGTAAATCGTAATTTGGCCAAACCTTTGTGCAGAGGGCAATAAGGCATTTTTCCTCCAGATTCAGAGGGTCAAAGCAGTCCCAGTGGTTCAGGATACACTCCAGAGGAGTATGAGCTGGCAGTGGTGAGAACTGATTGCCCATTCTGAAAGACAGGAAATAGAAGCGTCCCTCATTCCATTCCTTCTTTCAGCAAAAACTCAGGGTGTGATGGAAAGAGAAAGTGAGTGCCCTCCTTTCACACTCCACCCCTTATCCCTGAGTCCTGGCGACCTTGGCAGGTGCTGGCCATGGGTACCAACAGGTGACTGGAACAAGGGAAACTTTCTCGTTTCAACTGGGGGCTCATCCGGTGGAGTGGCTGGATTCTTCAGCGCCCGGCTGCTCAAACCTCTAGGGGAGCATAAAGACAGGCAGGCTGTGAGGCTCCGATCCCATGGCAGGATCTAGGGGTGAATGTTTACAGTTGAAGCCCCAGTGGATGTGTGTTACAGGGTGCTCTCTTAGTTTGCTGTCTATAGGCAGCCTGTGTTAACCAGCTCAATTAGACCCTCTACCTTGTTGCAAGGATGGAGGGCTTTCTGTATCCCAGGTTCTCACCTTGGTGTAGCAGAAGAATCGGATCACACATGGTCTTGGAGAATTAGTGCGAAGTTTTATTGAGTGGAAGTAACTCTCCTCCAATGAGGGACTCAGAAGGGAGATGATTTTCACCTGGAGTTGGGCCACTCGGCAGCCCCGCCTTTCCTCACACTGCTCCGGCCAAACTATGCCTTGTCCGGCAGGTCGATGGCCTGCCAGAGTGTCAGCGTGCTCCTGATGACCAGCTGCTTGTGTCTTCTTACACCTATGTGTTCCTCTCGCCAGCCAGCAGCTTCTGTCTTTGCCTTGCTGGTATCTTGGGTTTTTATAAGCCCAGGATGGGGGCGTGGTGGGCCAGGACAGTCAGGAAAAGCAACATTTGGGTTCAAAGGCAGGAGTGACTGTCCTCACCTAGGTTCATGAGGGTGGAGCCCTAGCCAGGGACCACACCCTCCGCTCCCCAGCACTTCCTTCCCCGCTTGCATATCATTTAAAGGGATCACACTCTTCCCTTCCCAGCACTCCTGTATCATTATGATGAAGCATTAAAAGTATCCTAAATTTCTTTTAAACAGTGGGATACATTTTTCATCAAAAGATTTGACTTTGAAATTATGTTAATGGAAACTGTGGTCATTCTTTGCCGTTTCAGTCTATAATACAATGAAGAAAAATGAAGTTATTCAAGCCTGCTCCTAAGGTAACCATAGATACACATTTTCAGCCTAGGTTTATTTAGTTTTAGTGACAGATATTTATTTTTAGTACTCCCTAGAAAACCAGTTTGTAAAAACTGACATAGAAAAAAGTCTCAATGCATTGTCTTTGCAGAGAACTAATTTATACTTACTATACTTTATACTTGCAGTTGTCTGAAGGTTAATTCTCACAAAGTTTATTTTTAGTAGTCATGTTTAATTCTGACCTTTTATTTCCTGGTTATGTGATGAATGATAACAGCTTTGGCATGATATCATTTTATGGTTAAGAAGACATACCCAAGATAAGGTAATAATTTTCATGTTCTTCCCTTTTCTGATTTTAAAAGTACAGGAGAAGGCAAAAGTGTCTTAGATTATTTCTAATTATCATCCTTGTATAACCTACACCATAAAATGCTAACAAAACAGTTACCTTTTAAAATAATCTAGCCCTATAGTAAATGTGTAACTGTCTTAGTTATACTTGCATTTTAACAAAAAAGAGGACCCTTTTCTAATTATTAGACTTTTTACTCTTTACTGTTTTATAGAGTTTGACTATTTGAAACGTTCTATTAAATATGCTAGAAAATTATATTTAGCAGCAAGCACTGTATAGCCAGCATATTGGATTTTATTTCCCTTAAACAAGTTTAAATTAAGAGAACCAATGATATTAGCTTTCAAGTATGTGAATACAAATTCATTAGTGACAAACTTCACTCACAAATACTGAAATATATACGTAAAATAAAGGACACTTATTTGTGAAAATATTTGTAGTAAAAATTGGACTCTTCAATGCAGCAAATTTTATTTTGGGAATTGAAAATGTATCATTTCTAGAAGCAGCAAAATAGATTTGGGATATGTCTTCTTAAGGCTTCTGAGTCAGTTCTGAAAAGGCCAGCGTCTTCCTTTATAGGTAAGCAAAAGAAAAAGACCCAGTAATGAGCACCGTGGTAGGCAGAATTCAAAGAGGTTCTCCAAGATTCGCCTAATGTACATGCCCTGTGTAATCCTGTCATGGTGAGTGCAAGAGGAACCCTTGACTCTGGTTCGGTATTGCTCTCTTGATTAGATTATGTTTTATGCTCAGCATTATGGGAGAGTCACAATAGTGATTGAATTATATTATATGGGACTAACTACAACATAGCAACTGGAGAAAGGCTTGCTTGTTGGCCTTGAAGAAGCAAACTGCCATGTTATGGAAAGGACCACAGGGCTGGAAATGCTAAGTGGACTCTAGGTGCTGAGAACAGCTCCTAGCTGCCACTCAGCAAGAAAGCAGGTATTTTAGCCCAGCGACAGCAAGGAACCTCTGCCTACAACCAGTAATCTGGGACAAAGACTCTGGGCCTCAGAGAAGATTGCAGCCCTTGGTGGTGGTATTGATTGCAGCCCTATTAGACCTGAGCTGAGGACTCATTTATCATGCATCTGTAGATGACCAGTGGATACTCTGAGATAATAAACTTGTTTTTTAAATGCTGCTAAGTTTGTAGTAATTTGTTATGCAACTTAGAACACAAACACAAGCATATTCCTTTTTACAAATATCATGTAAATAGTATGTTAACAATATAGTGTTAAAATAACTTACGTATCTATTTCTTTAAAAAAGTGAGGGGCTAGTAAATTATTTTTACCTGAATTCTCTTTCGTAACTGACCGACTTTAAAGGGCTCACTTATTCACTCTTTTTTTCAAAAATATTTATGTAGTGTCTCCCTTGTATTTGGGATTTAGGATACATCTTTATAAATGATCCTGCATTCAAAAAGCGTGAACTGCAGGCAAGCACACACTTGGTAAAGTAAGCTGGGCTTAAAGACAAATTGAAACCAATATTGTTATTTTATCATTAATAGTGAGAAAAACACATATTTATTGATATGTATTAATATTGACTAATATTGAACAGAACTATTTCTACTACATCGTTTGTTCTCCTTTGAAGTTGTTTTCCTGCTACAAGTGATAGGTAGCCTTGATCAGTGCTCCTCAAACTTTAATGCACATAAAAAGAATCGCCTGGGGATCTTGTTAAAGTATGGGTTCTGATTCAGGAGGTCAGAAGTGGGCCCAGGATTCTAAATTTCTAACAAGCTCCTAGCCATGCTGATGCCACTGGGCTGAGGCTCACACTCTAATGTAGCAAGAGTATACATGACCTCTGCAGGTTTCTGCTCAGATCAAGGAAGCTACCTCACTATAATTTACAGCACACTTTCATGTTGGCTAAAACCGGAGTCTCTAGTTTCAGAAAAAATATATAGCTAAATAAATATTTTCTCATAGAGTAAATGTATGTAGCGGCAGACAAATCTCTGAGACTTTCGTTTGCTTTATTTTCCTTCTTTCCCTAAAATTAAAAACCAACATTTTTACCATAAGGTTTTGAACATTGATAGAAACATGCCATGTTCTTGGGGAAGAAAAAGAAAAAACTATAAAAATGTTAATGTACTTCAATTTTTAAAATATTTGATACATCCTCAATCAAAATAATACTTGATAACATTTTTGAACCATAGCTAATTAAGTTTGAAAATATTCAGAAGAAATAATGAGCAAGAATAACACATCTTCAAAATAAAAGAAGAAAACAAGGTATGGCAGCATATCTGAGCTGTCTAAAAAGTGAGAAGTTTGATCGCTTTTTTTCTCCTTCTTTGTATATCTGCCCTCAATAAAATAATACCAAGAATGTCACAATAAAGGTGAAAACTAGTTCTAGTAATAGTTACAATATCATAAATAATGCAGATTTTCATTTTTAAGTATTATTTATTGTTAATTAAATAAATGAATCAAAATCATATTATATAAAAATAAGAAAACTTGGGAGAATATTTACCTGATTCTAGATTTGAGAAGGATGTTTTAAATATGAAAGAAACAGAATAAATTACGAAGGCAAGTAAAATAATCTTGGAATTCTTAGTGGAGTTTTTATTACTAATGTATAGAAATATAATTGCTATTTGCATATTGCTCTTGCGTCCTGTAACTCTGCTGATCTCCTTGCTTCTAGTAGACTTTATGTGTATTTACCTAGGATTTTGTTTATACAAGATCATGTGACTCACCAACACCACAGCAAAAAAAAGACTGTTTTAATAATTTCTCTGCATTCTGGCTGGCATTTATTTTCTCATTCACTTTCCTGATAATGCTGGCTAAAACTTCAAATATGATGATGAATAGAAGTGAGAGCCAAGATATTTGCTTTCTTTCCAATCTTATGACAAAACTATCAGTCATTTACCACTAATATTCTATTATCACAAATTTTTTTAAAAATCTGGTCTGGGTGAGGTGGCTCACGCCTGTAATCCCAGCACTTTGGGAAGCTGAGGCGGGCAGATCACGAGGTCAGGAAATCGAGACCATCCTGGCCAACATGGTAAAACCCCATCTCTACTAAAATACCCAAAAAAAAAAAAAAAAAAATTAGCCAGGCGCAGTGGTGCACACCTGGTGGCCTGTAGTCCCAGCTACTCGGGACACTGAGGCAGGAAAATTGCTTGAATCCGGGAGGTGGAGGTGGCAGTGAGCCAAGATTGTGCCACTGCATGCCAGCCTGGTGACAGAGTGAGACTAGGTGTCAAAAAAAAAATCTGTATTAGAATGATGAGTTACCTTTTATTCATAGTTTGCTTAGCATTTTTATCATGAATGTGTGTTGAGTTTTTAAAAACATTTTATTCATCTATTGTGATAATCACACTTCTTTTGGCCTTTACTTTATCAATAGACTATTTGAAGAAAAGTGGCACCAGATGAAAAGTAGGATCTTCAGAAAAGAGTGATTGACACTCAAAATGATAATGTGGATAAATATAATTAAATATCTCTTTTGCTGATTTTTAGTTTTTGATAGTCAATTGAATATTTAAAGCAACAACATAGTAAAATTATATATTCTCTGATATGGTGTTTATAAAATATGTATACAGCTAAATACTATAACTGAAGCACAAAGGAAAGAGTGGTATGCATAATAATACATAATAAACCTATTTGCTTATGCAGGGGCTGTTATACTATACTTGACAGTAGACTGTGAAAATTAATGGTAGTATTGTCATCTCTGTAAGAGCCACTAAATATACAAAAAACTGACAAGTCAAGCAATTAGATAAAATAAAATACTAAATTAAATAATTAAAACAAAATAATTCAGGAAAGAATAAAATAAGTAACAAAGATTGGAGGGGACCAGTACACAAAAAAGAGCAAGATTATAGACTCAAAGACTGCCCTAGCAATAGGTTCTGTAAATTAAAAAATGAACTGTATTATACACTCCAATGAAAGGCAATGTCAGCCCAAATAGAAAGCTATGTCTCATTTACAAGAGACACACTATATAAAAAAAGTCACAAATAGGTTGGAAGTAGGTGGATGGTAAGAGCTATACCAAGCAAATACAATGCACAAATAAGGCAGAAAGAATAATACTACGAGCCAATACATACTCCAGGACAAATAGCATTTCAAGAGATAAAGAAAATATTGTACAATAATGAGAAATCAATTTGTAAATAAGAGATAATTGTTATTTATGGTGATGTAACACATAACACAGCTTCAAATACCTTAAGGAATAATTAATAAACCTAAAAACACTACATCTATTTTTATTTATTTATTTATTTGAGATGGAGTCCCGCTTTTTTGCCCAGGCTGGAGTGCAGTGGTGCGATCTCAGCTCACCGCAACCTCCGCCTCCTAGGTTCAAGCGATTCTCCTGCCTCAGCCTCCCAAGTAGGTGGGATTACAGGTGTGTGTCCGAATATCAGGCTAATTTTTTTGTATTTTTAGTAGAGATGGGGTTTCACCATGTTGGCCAGACTAGTCTTGAACTCCTGACCTCAAGTGATTCGCTCACCTTGGCCTCCCAAAGTGTTGGGATTACAGGTGTGAGCCACCGCGCCCGGCCCACTACATCTATTAAATGTTTTTAATTCCAAATCTCTATTCTTATATCTACTTACAAATTGAATTCATAATGAAAAATATTTTCATGAAGACTATTTACAGAAGGAGAATATTTTCCAACTCATTTTTGAGACCACCATTACTTTGATTCTGAAATCAGACAAATGTAATACAAATGTATCTTTATTTATCAATTTATATATCAATTCATCATTTGGTATCTATCTTATAAATGTAAACAGCCATAGAAAATATTAGGAAATTAGCTATAAAAAATACACACCCACTGGTACAGACACACATATATGTTTCAGTGTGGGGCAACACAATATAAACACAATATAAAATTCAGAAGATTTGAGTACATGTCCAAGTTTTCCAAATTACTAGTTTCTGTTATTTTCCATATTGATGAACTGAATATTTGTCATGAGTAAATTGATCATGAATAATAATGATGACATCTCTCTTCCTCAAAGAAAGAGTGGGAGAGAACAGATTTCTATGGACATTATTTGAGCATCTGGACTCAGATATATCTAAGGCAAGAGAGACTTTGTGAACTTTTCAATTATAAAACTTAATATGTTTTCCTTTCAAACAGTCTCTCAATTTTAAAACTGAGGTTCCAGAGTAATACCTAAAATTTTCCTTCGTACTCCAAATTATAATCAACAAATATAACTATTTTCAAAATGTTTGTAGAAGTAAATCTGATTGAAATATCTACTTTCCACATGATGATTTCTTAAAGATGATTTAAAAAGCATTTTACTCCACTACTTCCTCTACTTCACTCTCTTTCAAGTAATGTGATAAAGCAACACTCATCCAGAGACAAACTTTATTGAAGGTAGGAAAATGTTCATAATTTATAAAAGTAAGTATATTTGTCTTCAACTCCAGCTTTATTTACGTGGAAATAGCAAAGCCACCATTTGAAAGGCAGAAGAAGTTCATGTGTCTGTAATGGGCTATAACTAAGTTTCACATGTAATCATATTCACTTTCTAAAGGAAACTGTCAACTGAAAACAGTGAATCTGCTATATTGCAAATAGATAATTGATTCTTTCTCTATGCTATATAGCGTTTAGATTAATTCTCCCAGATATCCTTTAAATAAAATTGAAGAGCATTTTAGGTAGTAATCTAAACTTTTGACATTTTTAAGTATTTAAATATCTAGACAAATTAGAACTTCATGTTCAAATACAGTTTAAAATTTTTCTCAGGCCCAGTTTAGACTGAATCATAGTTTGATAACCTGAGCACTTTTGTGGTTAAAAGAGGGTATGGTCATTTTTTTCTCTTAATTTCCACTCATTGTCTTCTCTTTTGCCTTCACAATATCCCAATGAGGTTGATGATAGTGAATAAGATGAACTGAAAGAAAAGGTGGCAGAGGGAATTTTACTTAACTGCTCTGTGAAGTTTTTCTTTAGCTGCTTAATGACTTGCCATTTCTGGCTTCCAAATGGCAGCTCTCTCACAGGGTGCATTTGTAGTTTTACAGTGTACTGTCCGTTCCATTTAAGCTTTCTTCATAGTATTATTTTCTGATGTGTGCTGTGCAAACTTAGGCTGAATTGTGACAACTGCATAGCTCCTTCCTCTCATGGTTTAAACAGAGGGCATCCTGTCTTGTAACTCTCTGGTGCTTCTTATCAGAATTTAGAGGAGAGACTATGCATGCTTGCCTCTGGGGAGAATGGTGCAAGTCTATATTTAATGAAGAACCCCTCTGTCTTTCTAAATGGGGCCACTTTAGATCTTCCTCATTTGATTTTTAGGAGGCTAGGATGCAACACCTTCACCGGAAATGGGATAGAGAAATGTCCTGGAACTCCTGTAAATTATTACCAGAGTCTCTTCTTTGCCTAACCTGTAGCTAGCTGTTATGTAGCCTAGACAGAAATATGGCTAGTGTGTTTATTTGTACTGACTCAAAATATATTGTTCTTCAAAGTAATCAAAGTCACTGACCTACAGTGACTTTAAAGGTAGATGTACATTTGTTTTTATTTCCTCACCTTACAGAAAGTCTGAAGGTGAGAAGTGTACAAGAGTTGCCAGTGGGCACTTTATAAAACTCTTCCAAATGCCTTTAGTTAGAGTTGAGCTAAAATAATCTATTAAATAATCATAAAGTTTCATGACCTGGTATCATGCAGAGAAACTATTTTCCAAGCTATTTTGTCCAATATATGTGTGTTTGAGGTACATGATAAGAATTGAATGCTAGATAATTATCTAATATACGGATAACCTAGGTGTACTGAAGAAAAATTTATGTAGGGAATTTTATTTTAATATGAATGTATAAAAATACAGACTGTAAATATTTAAAAGAATATATAAAATTATCAAGTTATTTATGTATGTCATTAAATCATTTATTTTTCTCCTTCACTCTGACAAGAGAGAAAAGAAATGTCTCTTCGTTGTAAAAATCTAAAGATAGGACACCTTTTTTAAAGAATGGGAATGAAAATAAGAGTGTCAGAGGACATCAAACTGATAATCCACTTAACTGGATTATTTCTTATATCTTGGTCCTATTTCATTGGATATAGTTGGTTGCTTTCTTTTCATAAAGGCAGTGCTTATTTTTTTATTTGTACATATATTTGAAGCATAAAGCTTTGTCACCATGTGGTATCCATAACACTTCTCCATAAAATATACAGTTCTTTTTCCGGTTGCGAAATACAAGGTAATGTTATAATACAAAGTTGTATGAAAAACATACTAACCATAGGCTATTTCGTATATAAATGATAATTTTTCTTGTGCTATTACAACTGCCTTTTCTTAATGTTTCCTTAGTTACTGAACAAAAAGTTTTGAAACCCGATTTATGATCCCCTTCATTAAGTTAGCATGTACAGAAAAGAGTAAGTGCAGCGGAGGGTTAAACAATACAGGATGTCACAGACCAGCAGATTCTGTGCTGGAGTTTGTTTGCTTCTTTGCTCTCATATATTAGGAGGGTCCTTAGGATCAATGTCTGTAGAAGAAGAGGAAAAAAGCCAACAGAGAGAGAAGTTGAGCTGCAGTGCGGACCTAGCTACAGTCTCTTCTAATTATACAGGAAAATTCTGGAAATGGAATATCCAAATTTGTCCTGGGTTGGGATGACATGTCCAGGAATTTCTACCCCTAAACAAAAAGGGGAATGCTCTTGGGCAAAGACATATTTCAAGTGAGATAAACTCTGAAGTGATTGAGAGGTGGAGGCTCTTTGCTGACAGCTTTGTTGTGCCAGCAAGTCCTTTGAAGGAGGATCCCAGCAGTGTATTTCAAAAGTAACTAAATGTATTTTTTGACCGAGTTGGACAGCACATTCTTTTCTCCTGCTTTACACATATTTAAAAACTGAAAATTATTAAAGATGTTTATTTATAGTCTTAGCCCATTTTGTGCTGCTTCAACAAAATACCACAGACTAGATGATTTATAAAGAATGTATCAATAAATTTATTTCTCACAGTTCTGTGGGCTGAGAAGACCAAGGCCCAGGTGTTTTGTGAATGTCTTCCTGCTGTGTCCTCAGGAAGGCAGAAGGCAGAAGGGCAAGAACAAGCTACCTGAGCTGCTGCCTGACACCTATTTTATATGGGCCTTAATTCTGTTAACAAGAAACGAGCCCTCACGGCCTAGCTTAGCTACCCCACCAATACTATCACATTGGCAACACTGAGATCAACAAAGCATGGCAAAAACCCCTGACACCATCAACAGCTGGAAGAATGACAAATCCTGGGTCTAAACGGAGAAGGTGAGAAGGTTATGATTGAAAACAGAAGAGGTCCTGTCACCCTGAGCGGAGAATATTGCAAATTCTTCACAGCAACTTGAAAGGGAAGGAACTGTGGGAGGAGGTAAACTGATCTCTCTTTTCTGCTACCCCCATCTCGTGTCAGGGCCTCCAATTTACTGAACTCAACAGAGAACCAGAGGGCAAGGAGCCCAGTGATATTAACTTAAAATCATCTTCCTCAAGCTCAGCCTCGTGGCAAGTAGAACATGAACGTAGAAGAGCAGATGCAGTAGATCCAGCACACATCTTGGTTTTACTGTGAAATTCAAAATTCAGAGTGGATACCAGAACACATAGTCTTTGTGTCCACAAGAAGTGCAGAGCACTTTAGTTTAATTAGATCCCATTTGTCAATTTTGTCTTTTGTTGCCATTGCTTTTGGTGTTTTAGACATGAAGTCCTTGCCCATGCCTATGTCCTGAATGGTAATGCCTAGGTTTTCTTCTAGGGTTTTTATGGTTTTAGGTCTAACGTTTAAGTCTTTAATCCATCTTGAATTGATTTTTGTATAAGGTGTAAGGAAGGGATCCAGTTTCAGCTTTCTACATATGGCTACCCAGTTTTCCCAGCACCATTTATTAAATAGGGAATCCTTTCCCCATTGCTTGTTTTTCTCAGGTTTGTCAAAGATCAGATAGTTGTAGATATGCGGCGTTATTTCTGAGGGCTCTGTTCTGTTCCATTGATCTATATCTCTGTTTTGGTACCAGTACCATGCTGTTTTGGTTACTGTAGCCTTGTAGTATAGTTTGAAGTCAGGTAGTGTGATGCCTCCAGCTTTGTTCTTTTGGCTTAGGATTGACTTGGCAATGTGGGCTCTTTTTTGGTTCCATATGAACTTTAAAGTAGTTTTTTCCAATTCTGTGAAGAAAGTCATTGGTAGCTTGATGGGGATGGCATTGAATCTGTAAATTACCTTGGGCAGTATGGCCATTTTCACGATATTGATTCTTCCTACCCATGAGCATGGAATGTTCTTCCATTTGTTTGTATCCTCTTTTATTTCCTTGAGCAGTGGTTTGTAGTTCTCCTTGAAGTGGTCCTTCACATCCCTTGTAAGTTGGATTCCTAGGTATTTTATTCTCTTTGAAGCAATTGTGAATGGGAGTTCACTCATGATTTGGCTCTCTGTTTGTCTGTTGTTGGTGTGTAAGAATGCTTGTGATTTTTGCACAGCAAAAGAAACTACCATCAGAGTGAACAGGCAACCTACAAAATGGGAGAAAATTTTCGCAACCTACTCATCTGACAAAGGGCTAATATCCAGAATCTACAATGAACTCAAACAAATTTACAAGAAAAAAACAAACAACCCCATCAAAAAGTGGGTGAAGGACATGAACAGACACTTCTCAAAAGAAGACATTTATGCAGACAAAAAACACATGAAAAAATGCTCATCATCACTGGCCATCAGAGAAATGCAAATCAAAACCACAATGAGATACCATCTCACACCAGTTAGAATGGCAATCATTAAAAAGTCAGGAAACAACAGGTGCTGGAGAGAATGTGGAGAAATAGGAACACTTTTACACTGTTGGTGGGACTGTAAACTAGTTCAACCATTGTGGAAGTCAGTGTGGCGATTCCTCAGGGATCTAGAACTGGAAATATCATTTGACCCAGCCATCCCATTACTGGGTATATACCCAAAGGACTATAAATCATGCTGCTATAAAGACACATGCACACGTATGTTTATTGCGGCATTATTCACAATAGCAAAGACTTGGAACCAACCTAAATGTCCAACAATGATAGACTGGATTAAGAAAATGTGGCACATATACACCATGGAATACTATGCAGCCATAAAAAATGATGAGTTCATGTCCTTTGTAGGGACATGGATGAAACTGGAAATCATTATTCTCAGTAAACTATCGCAAGAACAAAAAACCAAACACTGCATATTCTCACTCATAGGTGGGAACTGAACAATGAGATCACATGGACACAGGAAGGGGAATATCACACTCTGGGGACTGTTGCGGGGTGGGGGGAGGGGGGAGGGATAGCATTGGGAGATATACCTAATGCTAGATGATGAGTTGGTGCAGCACACCAGCATGGCACATGTATACATATGTAACTAACCTGCACAATGTGCACATGTACCCTAAAACTTAAAGTATAATAAAAAAATAAATTTAAAAAAAATAAAAAAAAGAAGTGCAGAGCATTGAATAATAGACTAAGTAGTCAAGAAATATATTATTCATTAATCTTTAATCATTTGCTAGATAGGATTTCTTGTTTTTATTTTCATACATTTTATGAAACTTGATAACCAGAGCATTTTCTCAAATATTCAAAGAATGTTCATAGCACCACAGGAAAAGATATTTCCAAAGATTCCCTCTGGCACAGCAGGAAAAAACATGCTTTTGAATATCCCTGTATTTTCTAACCCCATCCATCAGTTTTCTAACTAAATGTCAGTTTTTCCTTCAGAACATAGAATATAAAATAGGCGATTTATTAAATGTGTAAAAGAATAACTTTCTCAAGTCTCAGGTAATCAAATTAAATACATAGAAAACAATAATGCAGCAACATTAAATCTCTATAAATTAAACATAGTCAAACTAAGAGAGTATACACAACAGCTGGCATTAGATTTAGCAATAAGTTTACATTCAAATAGTTATTTTAAATACAAAAGAAAAAGCCCTGCAACTTAACAGATTACTAATTACTTACTATTATTACTACTGTCTATCATTTCTTCACTTTCTATGTGTCAAAAACTATGCTAAACTATACATATAAGTATAATTATATACTATATAATAACTTTATATTTATTACACTTTGCTCCTCAGAACCATGTTTTATTTGAAATATCATTATTATGTCTATTGTAGAAGTAAGAAAACTGAAGCATTGGGAGGCTGAGTAAATTGATAATATTCACATATTTATTTAGCATTATGGTTTAAAACAGTCCGACTGAACAAATGAAATTCACATTACATAAATGATACATAGATAACCAATAACCGGATAAAATTATATATGTTATATGCATATATAATATGCATATATATACATATAAAACCAATAATTGTAAGCACGTTCATTCTCACTCACTGCCACAGAAACTCAAATTGTATTACCATAGACACTTTGTTTCTGTCATGAGACACCTAGTGTATTTTGCTAAGAACTTGGCAAAATAATTATTTGTATGAGTGAGTAGGGCAAGAACTTTTACATTGTCTGGGTGACTTTCTCAATCTCTTATAATTTACATCATATACTACGTTTTCTTAATGTGCCTTAATTTACTGAATTACCCTGCATCCTGCAGTTTTAAGAGGTTAATACTATCCGAGTATTTGATATTCAATTTGTTGTAAACTACATATTACACTCACTGAAGTAGAAAAATAAATAAACAAACAAATAAATACATTCTAGTCATTTGTATTTTGAGCTTTAAAATAATTGGTAACACCAATGGTGGCAAACATCTTACTGCCTATTTGGAAGGGCCAATTTTATATCTGAAGGACATCAGCATTATGGACCTTAGCAACTTACGGCTTTCCTATGAAAGACATTTCTATATATCACTTTTCTTTCGAATGTTTTATCTCAATTTGATAATTCAAACATTGTGTCTAACTCATATATCTAGTATCAGTTTCTTTATAAATTACTTTCAAGAGGTTTTTTTTTTCCCATATATGACTTGTGGTAGGCTTGAGTATGCAATAGGGTGCACATTAATTCATTCACCAACTTTACTTTTAGTATGGGACTTTTTTAGTCTAGAAGAGGGTGAAAAACTAGGCATGACATCTGCTGTTAGAGATTACATTCTTAACAGCAAACCTAGCAAATAAATATAAAGTATTAACTCTGATAATTGTTGTAAAGGTGTGGTGCTATGAGATCAGATAATACTGGGAATTAATTAACCTAGTAAGTGTGGCCAGTGAAGACTCCTCTTTTACTGGTGACTTTGCTGAGATCATTTTTCATTTTCTAAACTCAGTTTAACTTCTCCTCCTATAATATGGCCAGAATGGTGGGGATTTCAATTTGCTAGGGCTAAAAAGCCCTGACTTCTTGAATTTATTCTTCAGTGTACAACCCCCAACTCTTCCATGTGAGATTTTGCTACTGTCGCCACTTACTGGGACATAGGCAAGGGTTTTTGCTTCTATTCAGATCCTAAATCCTGTCATTCCCTATATTGATGGAAACTTTTCCAATCTTGAGGGAAGCTGTTTCACATTCTGATGATTTTGGTCACCCTTTTTTTAGTCTTCAAGACCTAGAATCACTTTCTTATTACAAAAAAAGTAAGTTTTTCCTAAATGCTTTGGTTTTTTCACCTAAAGACACCTAATTCTACCTTAAGGACCAGGGATGTGCCAGTTGCCATGCATAACACCAAGCTTTTCCTTTGAAATAAGTGGAGGAGCCACGTAAGAAGCTAAAACCAGTTTGACTCTTAATTCTTTTCACATTTTCCTTCTAATTATCTGAAGCAGTGCGAATGAAACATAAAGGGGCATTTCAATGAATAATCTTGCCAAAGACTCAGTCAATACTAATTCTAATCATATATTTCAATGCCTAGCATGTGTTAAAATGGAATGACAGCAATTGAACCAAACCTTGGCTACCATGATGAATAAAACACAAGATTCTCTGTGGAGATAGAGCTTACATATGAGTGGTAAAAATATTTTGATCCTTTTAGAAGCTGACTGAAAGCAGAAAACAGTTCCCCCTCACGTTGTTTATTAGGAATATGAAGTAGCATAATGGTTACCATACTTTTCAAGTATATTTTTTAAAAGTCAATGACTTGCCTGCAACAAAATTAGAAGTTAGCTTTTGTTTAAGTGATTTAAAATTTCATGTATTTAACTTCTAATTGACTTTTGCTAGTTTCCCTTTGTTATTCAAACTATTAGTTGCCTGCCTCTCCGATTTAGTTGTTTCCAAATAGTCCTCTCTTTTAATGTTTTGTTTTTTAATTGGTTTCTTAATTCTCGTAAGATTTTAGGAGTGTTGGTTTTAGTTACATGTATATTCATGACGGAGCAGAGCAAGCTCGCTATGAAAACGTACTCGAATTTTAATGTTAAAAATCCAAATATTTCTGATCTATTTTAAACTTTTATTTTCTTTCAACCTCACATATCTCTGTTTTCATATGCATGTAAATTCCCTCCTCATTTTTCTTTTCCATTTTTTGAAATTGATAAATTGTATTATTCACTACTTTACCTGGAAAGATATAAATTTATGAAATTCTTCTCATTCATTGCCTATACAATCCTTCCCTATATAGAACCAGAACAGCCAATCTGTTGAAAAGTGTAGTCAAACAAAGTCAGTGAGTATATCAAGGTCAGTGAGTATAATTCCTTTTAGGATGAGCATGGAATATCAAGTAATCAATCTGACTTTTATGTGAAGAAGGTCTGTGGTTTGAATTGACTGCATGTACCAAAGAACTAAAGATAGTTTGAAATTTATGAGGCAGTAAGCTACCTATAAGAGCCTAGATGAATCTAGACAACTCGAGCTCAAACATAGGTAGAGGTAAAGGTTATGGTGAACTAATAAAATGTTTTTGTGTATTAAACACACCATTTTTAAAGACAAATAATTTCTATTTTTACCATAATAAGTTTTTTTTTAATTTACAATAGCTTATTTGCTTGTCTATCTCCTATTAGACATGAACTCTCTAAGGACAGAAACTATATTTTAATTTTATCATCTTTTTAACACCAATATGTTACACATTACCTGTTACATTGTAGGTTTTCATTATATCTTGATAAATCAAGGGATACTGTGTCCAGAATTGGTGGGTTCTTGGTCTTGCTGACTTCAAGAATGAAGCAGCAGACCCTCGTGGTGAGGGTTACAGTTCTTAAAGTTGGTGTGTCCGGAGTTTGTTCTTTCTGTTGGGTTCGTGATCTCACTGACTCCAGGAGTGAAGCTGCAGACCTTTGTGGTGAGTGTTACGATTCTTAAAGGAGGTGAGTCTGGAGTTGTTTCTTCCTCCCTTCTGGATGTTCCTCCCTTCCAGATGTTCCAACCTCCCAGTGGGTTTGTAGTCTACCTGGCCTCAGGAGTGAAGCTACAGACCTTAGCGGTGAGTGTTACAGCTACAAAGGTGGCACAGACCCAAAGAGTGAGCAGCAACAAGATTTACTGGGAAGAGGGAAAGAACAAAGTTACCACAGCATTAAAGAGGACCCCAGCAGGTTGCCCCTGCTGGCTGGGGCAGCCTGCTTTTATTCCCTTATCTGGCCCCACCCACATCCTACTGATTGGTCCATTTTACAGAGAGCTAATTGGTCCGTTTTACAGAAAGCTGATTGGTCTGTCTTGACAGAGCACTGAATGGTGTGTTTACAAACCTTTAGCTAGACACAGAGCGCTGATTGGTGCATTTACAATCCTTTAGCTAGACACAAAAGTTCTCCAAGTCCCCTACCCGATTAGCTAGAGACAGAGTGCTGATTGGTGCATTTATAAACCTTTGGTTAGACACAGAGTGCTGATTGGTGCATTTACAAACCTTTAGCTAGACACAAAAGTTCTCCAGGTCCCCACCAGACCCAGAAACCCAGCCGGCTTCGCCTGTCAATGGCACTCGCCATGGGACTTTGTGGCACCTAGCCGGGCCACTCCAGCGGCCCAGAGGGAGATCGTCCCCCCATCAAGCCCAGCAGGCGCTGGCTGGCAGTGCCTAGTGCTGGCCCGCGGAGCCTGCGCCCACCCCGAAGCTGCACCGGTGTAGGAGCGGGGCGCACAGCCCCTGCTCCCGCCCACGCCTTTCCCTCCACACCTCTCGGAGAGCAGAGGGGAGCCGGTTCCGGCCTCGGCCAGCTCCAGAGAGGGGCCCCTACAGCACAGTGGTGGGCTGAAGGGCTCCTCGAGAGTGGACGCCAAGGCAGAGGAGGCGCCGAGAGTGAGCAAGGGCTGCTAGCACGTTGTCACCTCTCAATACTACTATGATAGACTAACTGCCACTGGATGTAAACAAATAAAAATGTCATTTGTAGGTGATTTGAAGTAAAATTTAAAAAATGGACTTACAGTAAGTTTTTCAGAAAGATAAATCAAAGTATCTTCATGCTGTAGCTTTTTGTAATCCAGTTTTTGTAAATCACACAAAAAGTGTGGTTTCTGGATTACACAAATTTTACAGGGTAGTGTCATTGACACAAGCAAATGGACAAGCCTTCTCTAATTCTCCACCAAAATACGTCTCACCTGCCTATTGTTGATTGCTAGTGACATTTCCATCCTGGAGAATAGAGTTAGAGGACGCTCCACCATTGAAATTTTCATTTCCCATGAAAGTACATGAGGCATGTGTCCCTTAAATACAGAACACGTAGAACAAAATTAATTTATTCTTCTACGTAAGTACTATGCTTTTTTTACATTCAGTGTAATTTAAAATACATATACATTGACATGTTTTGGACTGAAAAAGCAAAATACACACTATAGAAGGGACCAGAATGGCATGTAGGTATTATTTTAGAAACAAGTGTTCACAATTCTAGAGAGGGGCCGTCTTAGAACGGTTGAATGCTTCAGGTGCCAAGGGAAGGCTTTAGTTTGTCCTTGTCTTCACCTGGAGAGGTGTGAACTGCAGAAGAGGAGAAAGTTATATCCAAAACATGATAGGAATAGCAAAGTTAATATCGATAAAAAACACTTCTTTTCTAATCCCAATACAAAGAATTCACAATGACTTTGTACCTCACTTCTGTTAGAGAAACACCTATCCCAGTAGTATCAATTTCAAGAGGTCTAAACCAGAATACAGCTCTTGTTCTGTCAGTGGAAGGAAAGACTCACAAAAGTAATAGGAATCAAATGGCCTGCTTCTGCAGAGCTCATCCTGCTTTGGGCAAGATAACAAAGTGAATGCTGACATCTGTGATGAAAGTGCCATGAACAAAGGTTTCCATGTGTGTGATTTATGGTAGCTGAGACTGTTATGGTGCTTGCCCTTATTCAGTCACACAACTGAAATTGGAAAGCCTTATTTTTGTATTAATGTTTTTGTAGGCAAAAAGAGTCTGAGAAAGCATATATAAAGCTATCAACTTACATAAGGGAGTTTTTTTAGTTAAGAGATGAGTGGGAACTTCGTATGAAAATATTAAGATTTATATCAAATGTGAGGGGAAATATACACACTCCTTGTGGCTCAGTCATTTCTTCAATGAGTTCTTTGGGGAGCCAGCTTGGTTGCAGGAATGAATCATTCTGTTTGTTTTTTTCTGTGTGGTAACAGGAACTTGTTCCTGTTGGCAAAGGCCTATAGTGGTTCAGTTGTGCAAGTGATGGGGATGAAGAGGTGAGGAATATAGAAGCGGAGGAAGTAAACCTCTATCATTCTTTTAGTTTGTTAATAGGAAGCCTGTTGTGGACACATATGTAAGCCATATCCTACTGATAAGTGATTATCAGAAATACAATTGATATTTTTTATGTCTGTCTGCCTTTTTCTGTGTCTATCTCTCTTGTTTGAGGACTCAAGAGGAGGGCTATTCATAGGTTTCCTAAGGTCTTGGTATAACGACAAGGGGAAATATGAAGTTTAACATGCCACATGAACTTGTAATTTGTATGAGTCTTTAAATGAGGCAAAGTACCAAATAACTATGGTAACACTTATACCTGTTTCTTATATCAGGGTAAGGAACCATGGGCATCAGAAATACCACTTTGAGGGTGTCAGACAAAAAGATATAATATGATCATTGAAATGATGTGAGGACATTGAAACCTCAGTGAAACATGGTCATTTTAAAGATAACACAGTGATCTATTTTCTAATCATATTTCTATCTACTAAACATTGTTAAAGTATTTTATTTTGTGACTCCCTTTTACTATCACCAAGATATTTATAACAATCATCAATGACAAATGAACACATAGTGCTTCTTTAAAAAGCAAATATTAGCTGAAGAAAAACAATGTGTGAGTAAATTTTGACAATTGGTTGTTGATATGAGAATCAAGTATGTGTTACTATATGTATCATCATGCTTTGTAACATATAAACACAGAGTAGTTTGTTGGCAAAAATAAGCCAATACAGCACATTCTCATCAATGTATCATGCTTTGCATTTTCCTTGACATTCAATGCAAAGTTGGAAGTAAGCTTCTTTTAAAACAACTTTGCCTCTTTACATTAAAAATACTTTTTTAAATGGGTATATTATATTTATTATAAGAATAAAAATATAGAGTAGTGTCAAATATTTAATTTAATATAGAGATATAACAGATGTGCATATATATAGGGATGATAATCTACAGTTTTTTTTTGTTTGGTATAAAGTATAAGTGTTTTCAAAATGTTATTTTATATACATCTTATATCTCACTTTTTACAATTTTAGCTTTTTTCTACTCTCCAAATTTCTTCTCAATAGAAATGAGAAAAAATTTTTTCCTAATTAATGTATTCGTTAAAAATGAAATTATCTCCACATGTAACATTTCCATTATTAAAGTATAGTTTGTACTTTCTCTTTGTTCCCCCATCCCCAGCACATTGCCTAAGATATCATCAGAATCACTGTTTCTTGTGGCATAGTTTTGTGCAGTGACATCGATCCAGAGATTGGATTTTTGACCTCCTCATTTTTATGTCATCGCTTCATATTTGGAGGATATGCTTGTTTAATGTAAATGTGTTCAAGACAAAAATAGAGTTAATAAAATTTTACTTTTATATTAATATAGAGACATAATTAGAGCTTTCAGGTCCACAACTGGCAAAAGAGGTAAACAAAATATAATATGATTCTCATTGAATCATTCCAAAGAGGACATTAACAAGAGCGCATGAAAATTCTGAAAGACACTATCCCAAGGCTATATCCTGAAGGTTGAAATCCAGAAAGAGCAAAATCCCCAAAAATGTAATTCTGGAAAAATAATTTAAAAATTTAAAAGGATGTTTATTCGCATTTCTAAAGAGGGAATTTATTTGAGAAACATATAAAAACATGATAGCATGGGTGTGGTGGCTCACGCTTGTAATCCTAGCACTGTGGGAGGCTGAGGCAGGTGGATCCACCTAAGGTCGGGAGTTTGAGACAGCTGGACCAACATGGAGAAACCCTGTCTCTACTAAAAATACAAAATTAGCTGGGCATGGTGGCACATGCTTGTAATCCCAGCTACTCAGGAGGCTGAGGCAGGAGAATCCCTTGAACCCAGGAAGTGGAGGTTGTGGTGAGCCGAGATCGCCCCACTGCACTCCAGCCTGGGCAACAAGAATGAAATTCCGTTTCAAAAAAAAAGAAAAAAAAAAAGAGACGGAAAACTTCATAGATCACTTACAAAATAAAATAGGCACTAATACCATACATATTATTGCAAGCATGAACAAACACTCCAGTATACTAATGACAGTTGCATGGGTATAATAGCTATGAACAGATGAACTATATTCATAACACAAGAAGTCAAAAAGAGAAATGTATAAACACATGTCAGTATGGCTGGTAATTGCATGCACCCAGCTTTATAACTGCAATCATCTACAAAACCGTGATGAATGATCTGTCATTTGATGAGATCAGTTAAAATTTGTGGTGGGTGACCAACGTTATATGAAGTCACCTGAAGAGACGAGACTCAAGACATTTATTTCCTTTTTCAAAAATGAAGATGTAGAAAAAGGACATCTCTTCATTTATTGAAAAATTTTCAACATTTTTACGCATGCACACAATGCTTACACACAAAGTCAACCTTGTGATAATGCATTTTCACGGAGTCAAATTTGCCAAAAAAAATGCACAAAACAAAACTCTCAAGAAGTCTCCACACAATTTGTATCTCCATTATTGAAAATGATGCAAAAATGACATACATGATGACAATTTTGACAAAAAAAAGGAAAAGAAGAAAGAAACCAACTAAAACGTAAATTTGATATGAAAAAGTGTATTACAGGGATAGATTATAGGCAACTGCACAGAGATAGTCCATAAGTGCTGGTCAACTTTCACAATCATTGACTACATTTTGAAGTCTGGCATCACAATGAATAGCTACATTTTTTTTTTTTCCATTTAGGACATGGCTCTCCTCAGAGAATATGTTCACACTCACTTTTTACATGATGCTGACCTTTTAAAAATTATTCTGTAATTTCACAGACATTGACATCAGTATTTCCTATTAAATTTTCCTATCCGTTTTTTCTTTAACCATTTTTATGTTGTTTTGGGTACACAGTAATCCATTCCATATGCATTTATATGCAGGACATAGATTTGGTGGAAACAACACTGGTGATCAAACAGGAAGACTGTTGAGTAAGTGTCTTTTAAAACTACCATGCAAATAATTATTTTCGAACCTGTCAGTAACTTCACTGGCTTCTTCGGGTAAATTTGGCTTTAATTCTTTAAGAGCTCCTTGAATGTCATCAGCTGGAAGGAATGCCAATGCAGGAAAATGATACATTTTTAAATGAAAGTTTTCATCTTAAAATGGAAGTTTTGCCATTTTTTGTGACTAATCCACTCGCCTGAGTTTTCTGAGAATGAAAATAAAGGTAATAGCAATGTAATCATTCTACCTAACATGATGCAACTAACATGATTTAACTATCCTGCATACAACCAAAAACGCACTAATACCGTCCCCAGGATTAGACTTTCAGGGTTTCAGCATTTGGGGTTTTAATCTTTGGTGATTGCGACTTTTGGAATTTTAGTCATTTAGGATCTCGACATTTTGGGATTTAGATTTCAAGAATTTTGATTTTGAGGGATGTAACATTCAGAATTACGACATTTGGGATTGTGTCTCTCAGGATTTTGATGTAAACCTCACATTAATGTAGCTATTAGCCTGAATTTCATGAGTCCTTGTCTTTATTCATTTTCTCATCTCTAAAATGACTGGTTATAAACATTTATATTTCTCGCTTTCGCTCTCTCGCTATCTCTGCCAGCTAACATCTTTAAAACACCCTTCTCATGTTAATAGGTCAGGCTGCCAAGGCTGATTCCGTAAACTCACTCCAGAATCATTTGCTTCTAGGAAACAGACATGTGTTATAGGCTCTGTCAAATAGATATGTGCATGAAAGATTTCATTATAAAAAGAAAACTATGGGAAATAAAACCTAATCTAATCTAGAAACTCATTTTACAGCAAAATAAATAGAGCAGTCAGCTAATGTTTACAGATTCACTAGTCTTCTCATTTTCCCCAAACTCTTCGAAGTTCATACCCCTGTGAGAAACAACCTAGAGGGCCTGGAGCAAATGTTCTGTATCAATAAAAGTCTATGGTGATTTGTTAAGAGGTATAATATGTACTCTTGGAAAATAAGGGTTAGAAGTATAAATTGTACTTCTTATTACAACTCTTGACTCATGCATAGATTACTTTTGTTCTTCACTGGGACACCCTGAGCTATACTCTATAACAGTCTTTGAACACAAAGAAGGAATGATTTCAACAGGTTGATTTAACTGAATTATAAAAATTCAACTAAGCCAATTCAGGTTCCTCACATAATTGAACAAATGGGGGGAAAAGACCAAAGGAGAGGGGTATAGTGTGTTAATTGTTTGATAATACTTGTTATCACCAGGAAATATGGCATAAATATTGGCGATTAAGAAAAACGTGCTCAGAAAGTGTATATTGACTTCCAGGGACAGACACACACACATACACACACACACACATGCTTAAAAGTGGATCAACTAAGAGCTAATTTTTTTTAAAGAATAAAGGGCTAGGTCACACCATCAGTAATAGAATCCATACTAAAGTGTGCAGTTTGAGAGGGAAGAAAATGAAGCACAGAACATATAATAAAGAATGCCTGTAACAAGTTGCAGAAACAAGAATTATGCATCTACCCATAATTTTCTTTCTTTGTTAAGTATTTAATTCATTTATTTAATAGATTCCCACTTTTCCCACTTTACTATATAGGTCTATTAGTGGTTAATTTTGTTTATAAATTAGAGACTGAATAAGTGGTGTTTAGACATGACAGACCAAGGAATATGCAGGACCCCTGACTTGACTCTGGACAGAGTAGCTAATCAGACTGAATTGTTATCCTTTGGGGATAGAGTAAGCATGCGTTTCTTGAACAAAGGATAGCCTCACTACTTTGCAGAAACATATTGTTACTGCTTGACGTTTAAGTAGGTTATAGTTATTCATTCAAAAATTAGTTTTTAAATACCACTGTGCCTGGATATACTATATGATATGATGTATCTTGAATTATGCTAATAGCTATTTCAGATATGAATGAGCATGGTGACTTTATTCAAGTTGTAGAAAATGACTTCTATTATTTTATAATATAGAATACATAGTTATATTTTAAATATCGCCTTTTCTAACCCTATTTACTTTGCACTTTATACAATACTTTTAGTAAGTAATTGTTTTATAATAGTTTGATTATAATCTTTCCCAGTACCATTTTTCAAAGCTTCCTTAGTTTAAAAAAATGGAGAAAACCAAGATATCAAATTTGGGCAGGTTTATTATTTGAAAATAAACTATATTTTCTAAGTTTAAAAAAAGAGAAAATAGCCTAAGGAGAAGGTAGATTCTCAGATAAACCACAGATGTTATTTATGATATTAAAACATAATTGTGCTATATTTATCATATTACTTTTAAGTATATGTAACTATTATATATGAATATATAACATATATGAACAAACTATTATATATATAAATATTGTATATATGCATGGGTTTACATATAAAAAAATAAATTTGAAATTCAAATCAGGCATGTTTCTTCCTGACACCAGCATTAAGATATTCAGTATCTTTGGTATGTCTGTGTAATATATCAGATATACATACAAACAATGTAAATATATTCATTTTTCATTTTTATGTTCTGTGTTTTCATATTAGAATAGATTTGTTCATACAGTATCTCAGAATATTGGGATAGGAGCTCCAGGAGCAGGACCATTTGTTTGTATATGTTTCTTATAGCTAGCATTCATCAATTAGGACTCTTTAGTGACAATCGACTTAGCAACAATTAATGTATCTTATATTTGAGATGAGTTCAGATATATATCTATATATGCAATATGACTTTCCAAAAAGCCTTTATACTATTAAAGCCTTTAAAACTTGTTAAATATGTGATACATCTTTGATTAAAAAAACACTTACCTTTGTTTTATTCATTCTTGTTTGAAATCCTTTTAACTCACCAATGCTCACTTTTTCTGTTTGAATTTTCCTATCAAGAATTTACCCTGAATATATTGTGAGAATAAAGCAGACTTAATGTCATCAGTATGTTTCAGTCATCACAGGATCATAGGATTAGTAAATCAAAGGTTTAAAAATGAACCAGACAGTCTTCTATATTTATGCCCCAAATCAACCCATTTAAGAATATGAATGCCAATATTTTACTCTTCTTTATTTGTTCACTTTAATAGGGCTTAATATTAGAGAACTGTGTAGAAATCTACTAGCTATTTTTTATTGAATACTCACTGGTATTTCACAAACATTGAGCAGATCATGTCTGCTTTTCCCTGTACCCATGGTGTTGGAACAGGAGTTTAACTAAGAGACCAGTGCCAGTTTTGTACCAGTCAGCTTGCTAAGTTGCATATGTCTGAATTGTACTGCTAGGACAATTTTGAATATTCAAGCTGTAAACCCTTAAGGCAGAGATTATTTTCACGGGAAATTCCACTGTACAGTATGCTTTATCAGCACATAATAATTAGTATCAGAATATTCCAAAATGCAAGCCAATTTGGCTTTTGCACATTGTATATGAGAAAACAAATATACCCCAATGCATTTGTTCATTCATCGTCTTTTAAAGGAAAGCTGTTTAAAGCACATTTTATTGTCTGATGTAAATTCTGGTGAGACACAGGACTTTGTTATAAACTGACCTGAGATTAACTCTTATTTTTAATTTGCCTCAGAGTAGACTGTCGTATCCAAAAAACCATTTAGGAAAGAAAAAAGAGAGCTGACCAATTACTGGCTAATACTTGCTTATTCTTATCACACATGTGTGAATCCAGAGTTCTTGAGAGATAGCCAATTATGACACATTTTCAAATCTGTGAAATATGACAAATGATATTACTTGCAAATCTAAAAAAAATGTGGTTCAGCCTTAACGCAATATGTGCTATATCAGTGCCTTTATGTTTTAATGTAGCTTTGTAATGAGGTCATTGCAAAAGCAAGTGAAAGTAAGTACTTATTAACCTCTTCTTGGAAATGGCTTTTAGAAACACTCTTATTATTGAACTGTTGTTATTGGTTTCAAAGAACTAAACAGCAGTGTATAGACAGAGAAGGATAGGAGAATCTCATTTACAAGAGGCAAAGAAACCTAAAAGCCTAGTCCATACCGTGTTGGTAGTTTTAGTTCACTTATGTGTTTCTAAGTTTCTTTCCCTCATTTAAGCACACACTGTATACCAATGAGAGACAACAGTAAATTTTCAACAGGCAGAGGTTTGCTTTCTTCTCTTAACTTTTATCCTGAAGTCACAATTTTTCTGTTATTTCTTAAATAGCTAACCTCTCTTAATGCCTACTCTTTCATTTCCCTGTTGTGGATGGCTAGAAACAGGTAAGAGTAAAGTGGTGCAAGAGAATATCTCACTTCTACTCAATAATCAAATTTTCAATTCTCAATTAGTATTGTCAAGTTTCTGGAATTCAAAAAAATAGTAGATTAATAGATGGTATTAAATACTAAGTTTCAAAAACTTTAATATCTTTCCATAACATTGTTTTTAACCTCTTCTATTCATCTCACTTGTCTCAGACAATGAGATAAGTCTAAGCAAATTAATGAGCACACCTAAGAAGTGTCTTTACAAATTTATTTTGTGCATGGCCCATGAATATTCTCCTGTAATTGTGTGGGTCTATTCAATATAGCAACACTCATTGCTGGATAACTAAGTAGTTAAAGCAGCTACCATAGAATCTAGATTTTTATATCCCATGATACTCACTCCTGTGTCAACATTATTTGGCCATATTGTGTCACCTTATTTAGGAGAATGGGTAAAGGAAATAAGTGTGTGATTCTTACTTGAGGAGAGAAATCCCAATCTACCCAGATATCTCATTTATATCTTTGAAAGAATATGGTTTTTTTTTTGTTGTTGTTGTTGTTGTGGTTTTGTTTTTTGAGACAGAGTTTCACTCTTGTTGCCCAGGCTGGAGTGCAGTGGTGTGATCTCAGCACACTGCAACCTCTGCCTCCCAGGTTCAAGTGATTCTCCTGCCTCAGCCTCCCGAGTAGATGGGACTACAGGCACGAGCCACCACGCCCAGCTAATTTTTGTATTTTTAGTAGAGATGAGGTTTCACCACAATGGCCAGGATGTTCTAGATCTCCTGACCTTGTGATCCACCCGCGTTGGCCTTCCAAAGTACTGGGATTATAGGTGAATATAGTTGTCTTAATTCATGTTTTTAATATTCCTTTTTAATCATTAACATAATATTCATATAATATATATTTTATATCCCTTACACAGTGCTAGTGATATTGGGAACCTATTAAAATGTTTAAAATGGAAATGTATGAAAATGACACTATAGTTAAAATTTAGTTTTACAAATGAGAAGGGGAAATGATATTAACTTGTACTATCTTTTCAGAAACTCTCAGAATTTCATGTTTACTTGAGCTGAATAAAACACATAGTATTTACGTTAATGTGGATTGATCTTTTATTCCATGTAGCCAGATAGCTTCTTCTGCCATGTACACAAAATTTCTTCAAACCCACATCTGGCCCTTTCTCCTCTTTTGCCTCAATAGGATTGCAAAAGATTCTTTGAGCCTACTGCTCCCACTCTATATTCATCCCAGCAAAATCTGGTGTTTCAGAGACAGAGACAGGGACCATGCCAGCTGAGTCTCAACCACTGAATCAAACCAGCTGATAGGATACATTTGAGAAATAAAGGTAAAATATCAAATTGATTCTAAAAATGCATAATAGATGCTATTAAAATATTTTAATTTAGTAAAACAGTTTGCATTTTTTTCATTTCAAATGTCTAGTTATCTTGGCATTATATGGGTACCAAAGTACCTCATGGAGAAAAGCACAAAATATATATTATTTTTCGGGAACTTCAACTTAGATATAGCCTTTATTTATTCTTATAAAATAGTATTTTTTAACTTAAGAAATATATCAACATGCATAAACATTGCCATCAGAAAGGTAACCATCCGATTGATGACCTGTAGCATTCATTAAAATGAACAATGAAACAGCTTATAAAAAATGAGCCATTTGCCTATGGTGATATGGTAAGAATGAAGAAACATTTTAAAGGATACAGACTATAAGATTAATCATGTTTTCATGGAGTAAAACATTCATCTTAAAACTTCATAACATTTATGGATGAAAGATATGAGTAACTGTAAGACTGACAAGTTTCAAAGCCAATTTAATGATTGGGATACAAAATAAGGAATAAAAGCTGTGGAATTTGGTAGGTGTATAATTTAGATCCAACACTACGGCCAAACATTTTAGAAGTTAGCAAAAATTTGTGCAGTAAAAAGTGTGAGACCAGACCCTGTTCTCACTACCATCAAATTCAAACACATTTTATGTTTTACTTTTGGGCCATTCCACTTAAGTCCATCTGCTTAAAATTTCTAAAAGATTTTGTATAATGCGTCATGCTCTTTTGTGTTCCTGCTACATCTTTATCTTTCTTCCTCTTGCATTTAATGAGACACAAGTATGTTTGGTCCAATATTTTCAAGAAAAGTGGGCTCCTCCCCTAAACTCCAGATGAGCCATTTCCAAATTAATTAAAGGATGTTTAGGGCCAGGCGCGGTGGCTCACGCCTGTAATCCCAACACTTTGGGATTGTCCATTGTATCTATTTTTTTTTGTGTTGCTACTTGTACATTAAAAGCCATTTCCTAATCCAAGATCACAAAGATTTATGCCTATGTTTTCTCCTAAGAGATTTATATTCTTAGCCTTTACATTTAGGCTTTTGATAAATTTCTATTTAAATTTTGTATATCTTATGGTGTAGAGATTCATTATTTGGCATGTGAATACCCAACTGCACCAACAACATTTGCTGAAAAGCCTATTCTTATCCCATTTAATTCTCTTGGAACATTTGTCAAAATCAATTGACTACAGTTATTAGAGTTTATTTCTCAACTCTCAATTATATCCCATTGATCAGTATGGCTGTCTTTATGACAGTGCCCCACTGTATGGGTTACTGTAGCTTTGTATTGAGTTTTGAAATTAAGAAGTGTGAGTCCTCCAACTATTTCTTATTTTTCAAGATTGTGTTGCTTATTCTAGGGCATCTTGCACTTCTATATGAATTTTAAAGTAAAATTAGTGATTTCTACAAATAAAGCGTGGAATTTTGATAAAGATAGCATTAATTTGTAGGTTGATTTACAAAGAATTGCTATCTTAAAAACATTAAATCTCTCTCCCATGAACATGAGATGTATTTTGATTAATTTATATATTCTTCAGTTTCTTTCAAAGTTTTGTGGTTTTAAGTGTATATGTCTTGCAATTATTCTGTTAAATTTATTCCAAAATATTTTATTCATATTTATACAATAAGTGTGTGTGTTTCTTGATTTCTTAAGATTTTAAAAATATAGGGCTATGTAACTGCAAACAAATATAGTTTTATTCATTTGTCCAGTCTAAATGTCATTGATTCTATTCCTGGCTAATTGCCTTGGATAGAACAACCAGTACTATGTTAAATGAAATGGTGAGAGTAGACATTCTTGTCTTTTTATCTTGTGAAAAAAAGCTTTTTTTTTTTCCACCATTTTTTGCAAGGAGTGGGTTAATTAGCATAATTCTTTGTATTATTTTAATTTTTATTCTGACCCTTAAAAGATGTTAAGAAAGCATAAGAAAAATATCAGATCCCTTGCATGTCAGAGAGTGTATTTTTATAGGTCACAATTTCAATTGATAACATAATTTGCTATTACATTCTATGTCAAAATTAATATTTTCAGAATGTCTGGTGTTTTCTACAGTCTAATATTGTTGAGAAAATATACACTACAGGCTGGGCACGGTGGCTCATGCCTGTAATCCCAACACTTTGGGAGGCCAAGGCAGGTGAATCACGAAGTCAGGAGATTGAGACCATCCTGGCTAACACGGTGAAACCCTTTCTCTACTAAAAATACAAAAAATTAGCCGGGTTTGGTGGTGGGCGCCTGTAGTCCCAGCTACTCTGGAGGCTGAGGCAGGAGAATGGCGTGAACCTGGGAGGTGGAGCTGGCAGTGAGCCGAGATTGCACCACTGCACTCCAGCCTGGGCAACACAGCAAGACTCCATCTCAAAAAAAAAAAAGAAAAGAAAATATACACTACAAGTAAAATTCTTATTTATTTGTAGAATAGCTACTATTACTCTTTAGAAGCCTTTAGAAATTAAAAAAAAAATTGTAATTTTTCCAGAACTGAAAGAAGGCAAATACTTTTAAAGCTAATGGACACAATAAGGTGCCCATTAATGAAAAAATAAAATATGAGTATAATCAACCATGTTTCATACACAGAAATATATATGACAGAATAATTATATGTGATATATATATGTTTGATAGCTTTTATCATATATGTATGTATAGAGTATGCTCTCATATCACACACACTCATAGGCACACATATTTATATATGGAGAGAGAGGAGTGAGAGAAAAGGAGATGGAGTTTGGGGAGGAGAAAAGAGAGAAAGGAGACTGACAGATATATGAGAAAAAGTACATAAGGTTACAATCTATGTTGCTATCTTAAATTAGCTGAGGACCATGATGTTATGTGAATTGAGAGGATAGAGTAAATGGAAAACAAATTCAAAGAAAGTAGAGATTTAACATGAAAAATAAAATTGGAGACATAGTCACGAGTCTGATCATAAATGTTTTTAAATGCCATGAAAATACTTTTTTAGGCCATCAAAATATTTTTAATGAACTGTGGAAATTCACTGAAAGCTGTCAATATGTGAGTAACACATTTGGATGTGTTCCCAGAGTAGATGACACAGAGTACCAAGGGGTTAGTAACAAAATGCAGTGAGAATAGAAAGAATGTGAGAGATCATGGTTTGGGCTGAAATTTTTGTGGGCGAAAAATAAATGAAGAGAGTGAATCTATTTCATATAGAAGAAGGGGCATAGACTGGACATGGGATATACTGAGCCTAGTGAACAAATGAAGGTGGTAACAGAACTGCCTTCAGGTTTTTAGCATGTGACACTTGGAATAGACAGGATGAACACAAAAATAGTCACAAGTTTGAGGCAGGAGAAATAGGGTAGGAGATGTGAGAAGAAACTGCAAATGAAAAGTTATTGACAACCTAAATTTGAACTAGCTGTTAGAAATTCAAATTTTAGAAGTTATATACAGGGGTTAGGTATAACGGGAGAATTATTTCCTGAAAATAGTGACATCTAAATTGAGACATAAAGAATATAGGAGTTAGTAAAACCAAATTAGTCTTTAACTTAACATTCTAGACTCTTTTGTAAACAGTTCCTGCTCATGATTTAAGGCTTGTCTCCAAATAATCACCTTTCTAATCACTTTGTTCTATCAATATTGATGTATTCATTCTTTTTCTCGGAATGATTGTTATGTGCTACATCCACCTATGTTTACTATGTCATTATAATGAGAATACTAATAAGTCATAAAATGAGTTGGGTTGATTTAGTTGTTTATTCATAAATTTATTATTAATCTCCTATTTAGGAAACAGAATGAAATGACTGTATTCTCTCTATAAGACAACAATATCTGATATCTGATACACAATATGTAAATGTGTGATTTGTGAATGTTTCAAGTTGTAAAACGAGATTATAAAGCATGAATTTGTGTTTAGAATTTCATTAGTATATTTTTTAATATACTAAGTCTCCATATAGCTTTTTGTGGAATCTAAGCACATCACTATTGCTTCATTAATGCTCATCCTAGATACATATCTATATAAAATGAGTTTACAAATAAACTAGAAGTCTGTTAAATTAAAAAGGAAAAAATACACCAGTTGTGAGAAAATACACAAGCTAAATAGCACTAACATGAAATTCTGTAGTGATGGAGGTGGCAAAGATCATTTCTAACTTGCAGACACATTTGTAGCATCCTACTTTAACCAAAGAAGGATGCAGTGCATTTCTGTTCACTAAAGTTCAGGCTGCTTTAGCAGAGCGTAAGAGTTGTGGAGAATTACTTTCATTTTCTCATTATATCACCAGTCGTATCTTCTTTTTTTTTTTTTTTTTTTTTTGAGACGGAGTCTCGCTCTGTCGCCCAGGTGCGACCTCCGCTCACTGCCAACTCCGCCTTCCGGATTCACGCCATTCTCCTGCCTCAGCCTCTCGAGCAGCTGGGAGTACAGGCGCCCACCACCACGCTCAGCTAACTTTTTGTATTTGTAGTAGAGACGGAGTTTCACCATGTTAGCCAGGATGATCTTGATCTCCTAACCTCGTGATCCGCCCGCCTTGGCCTCCCAAAGTGCTGGGATTACAGGCATGAGCCACCACGCCCACGCTCTTCTTTCTTTCACACTTTATGCAATGTAGAAGTGGCTATCCGATCTATTGAGAGTTCCATCAATTAGACCACTTTTTTTTTTTCCATTTCTGTAAATTCTACTAGGTTACTTGACAATTTTCACTTGTCTGTTACAATTCTTCACATTGTCATTTCATTTGCCAAACATATTAAATGCGGTTATTTCAAAGTCCTTGTTTGTTTGATACATCAAATGTCTGGATCAAAATATCTAAATAGTTTGCAACTATATGTATTGTTCATTTGTTTTCTTGGTTTTTAGTCAATTTTGTGCATTTGCATGACTTTTTTTTCCTCATTTGATGTCAGAGACGTGCATAATTATACAGAAATGTTTGGGTCACCAGTCATATTTTCAACCTCTGGGAGGAATTTGTTTTGCTTATGCTAAGCAGTAAAGAGACAAAACACCTTAAGCCAATCACAATAAAAATTATTTACTCTGTGTTTTAGGCTTGTTCCTGGCTGTTAAATTTACTGTTTGTTCTGCGTTTTAGGATTGGTCCTGGCTGCTAATTTTGCTGTTTGTTCTTACTTCTAACTTGTCTCAACTAAAAGTCCCAAGGTGCTATCCTTTACCTTCTTCCTTAGTATCCACTTATTGAGCAAGTGACAACTATTACCACTTCCAGGGTAAGAGTTCCACTTCATGAAGGATAGCAAAGAACGTAACAATAACTACCACCATGAGCAGCAGTTTCAGGGTGTAAACCCACTGTATGATTTACAGATGTCAGGATCATCAAGAATGCCACAAATCAGACAGACACTAGATGAATTGATGCTTTACTCACATAGAGAATAGAACAAGTTTTGCTTCAATGGTGAGCTTTAGTTCTCCATGGCTAGTTGTTTTAATAGTGAGTTTTAGTTCCCCGTGGTTAGTGGATATTGCCCTGTAGCTAAAGCAGGGAGATGGTCTACATGCACTCACCTTGTACTAGAAGTGAAGGACTCTGTTTTTTCCCCTTCCGGGACAGATATAGCAGTGGACTTGGCCAGGTGCAATATGATACAGACATTTAAGTAGAAACAAGTACCCATCAAACCTGAAACAGGTAAAGATATTCTCAAAAAAGGTAAGATGCCCAGAACAGGGTGTGAGGGCTCATTATTTCCAGGTAAGAAAATGTTCCAGGTTAGAGGCTCACTTGTATGAAACCATGCGAGGATTGGCAGTCTCCAAATAACTGCCTTTTCCAACACCACCGAAGTGAAGTTTTTTTGTTCTTAGCCTCAATAGCCTATCAAAATCTCTGCTTTTCAATCTTACAGCTTACGACTTTCCTGTTCACAAATGGCTTGAGGTGAAAAACAGTGCCCAATAAATGGCCCATATCTGAACTTCCTTCATTTCTAGCCTCTTACCACACAAGTCCTGTTGTCACCAATTTTTTTTAGAAACCTTTATAAACTATATTTTATGTTTTTTTATTCTTTACCTTTGCTAATTTTTTATTAAAAATTAATTTTATTACAATTTCGATAGTAGGAAGACTATTCTGAAAACAATTATCATCTATCAAATCAGAAAATTACATCTATAAATCTTTAAACATAAACACTGCAGATAATTCTAGCTAAATTATATTATATCTCACAGATTTAACATAATTTGGGAGATTGGGAAGTTTAAGAGTTCTTGAGCTTGTTCTATGTGGGTTTAGTTAAATGGAATTAACTATAACTGGACATATCGGAAACCCAAATATTTGTTGAAAGGGTTTTGTTGATTAATAGCCCCAGCATCCAGTAGGGTTAAAGGGTCTGAAAATTATTCAAATTGTAAAAAGATCTCTTGGCCTTTAACTTGCTATGAATTTGGATTGATCTCAGAAAGATATTTATCCTTTTGTGCAGGTAATATTTTCAAAGTAACCAATGAGATCAATGAATTAAAAAAAATGTCCCGGAGGGAGAAACCAAGAGTGCTATAAATCAATGGACTGAGAGAGATTTCCAGGAAGTAGAAACTCGGTCTGTTCTTGTAACACTTCTTCCTCTTGAGATAGACTCAGATGTAGTTTAAAATTTCTATAGATCTACAGTGATAGTATTATACCTCCCATTTTCCTCTCCTCATGATAACTGGAAATATCTATGGTAGTTATCCTGCCTCTTCATTGTATCCTGGGTATGTTGGGGGACAGATAATATTTTTTAATTCATGAGTCCCCATATCAAAAGATGATAATCTCAGTAATTGTGTCTGGGCTGATGTTGATCATAAGATTATGAATTTTGATCCTGATGTTATGACTGGATGTATCTTTGATGCCTTTTGAGGTAAACTGAATGTATTTTGCACGAATAAGGGGTGTGAATTATTAGGACCGCAGGGAAGAGCATGAGAAATTGGTTTTTGGAATTGTCCCTCCCTCTATCCACGGTCAATGCAATGCTTTATTCCTTCATTAAAAGGGGTCTATTTCCCACTGCTTGAATCTAAGCTGGCCTTATGACTTGCTTTGACCAATATGATGAATCAGAAGTGCTAGAATGTTAGTGAGTCTGGTCAGTCTAGGCTTCAAAAGGCCTTACTCATTTTACTCTGTTCTCTAGGATATATACCATGCCATCAGAACAAGACCACTTGACAAATAGCTAGCCAACCTCCACACATGGGGTGATGTCATCCTAGATCAGCCAGCCCTCAGTATTCTTGCCAGCTTAACCCAATGCATAAGTGAGCATGGCTGATGCCAAAAGACCCATTATATCCATCCAGTTTAGCTGTAGGCTCATTAGCAATAATAAATACTTTTTTTTAGAGCCACTGATTTTTCAGGTGGTTTGTTATGCAGCAAAAACTACTTGATCTCCCTATTTCCATGATTAGTTTCAATGTTTTAAAATCGAGTTATTTTAAATGTTTCAAGTATTTATCATTCAAGCTTGTCTAAGAGAAAATTTCTTTGTCTTGTATCAGCCTTGTTGGAGATTTCTACTAGATTAAAAATCAACTTCAGATGATTTTTATCAGATGAAATATCTGAAATATATATGCATATTCTTATATTCTTTGAGTTTTTTTCCCCAAATCCTCTTATAAGTTCTTAAACGTTGGGAGATGATCTCAGCATGGCATTATGTGTAACATTATCATTAGTCACCTTTTCTTTTTTGCATATAAAAATGTTCTTATATACTTCAGAAACATTAGAAAATCTTATATTCATCAGCCATATTTTTGCATCTTACATGGAAGTTTAGATTGAAATTCAACTTCCTAGTCAATAACAGACCTGATTACTTAAATTTCATCTTTTCTTGATGACCATCTGTTGCTTTCCGTTCTTTTTCAGCAGTTAATTTTATACATAGTGTAATCTGTGTTTGAGGATTTTATTACATGTTCTTGATGAGTCACTTCAGTTTATCCCATTGACTCCCTCCTGAAACACAAGCCATATACAATTCACCACCGTGAAGCAAAGCCTGACTCATGAAAAGTAAATAGTAAATAAATAAATAAACCCATGCTTTAAAAATGCAGTTTCATATGTAACTACTTATAAAAGAATACAGTTACAATCTCATTTATTTTGTATCAGATATAATTTTCTAAAATGATTTCCAAACGTTCTAGTTTAATTTCTCAAGTTTTATCTATTATAACATAATCTACTAAATTAGTTTTCCAGTAGTCCCCACTTCTCTGCAGATCCAATTTCTGCAGTTTTAGTTGCCCACAGTCAACTGTGGCCTAACAATATTCAGTGAAAAAGTCCAGAAACAGACAATGCTTAAGTTTTAAATTAAGCACTGTTCTGAGTAGTATAATGAAATCTCATGCCACACTGATCTGTCCCGTCCGTATTGTGAATCATCTCCTTTGTCCAACATCCTTCTATATCAATACTCCTAGTCTATTAATCACTCTGTGGTTATCTTGGTTATCAGAACAGCCATCAAGGTATTGCATGCTTGTGTTCAAGTAATACTTACTTTGCTTAATAATGGCCTCAAACACAAGAGTAGTGATGTTGACATATTGTCTTATGATTATATTAATATATAACTGTACCTAATTGATAAATTAATTTACATTATATTTATGTATGTATAGAAAAAACACTATATATAGGGTTTGAAGGTGTCCACTGGGGACCTTGGATTGTATCCTCCATAGATAAGGGTGTACTTACTACTTTATTATGTTACTTGGAATTTACAAGATTACTGATATAGTGGATCCTACAAACAGAGACTGAGAGAGATAATCTCCCATCTCCATTACTTTAACCAGAACAGTGCAATTCAATTTAAAAAATATAAAATCTCTTTCTCTCTCTCTCTCACACACACACACTTACAACATACACACACAATGTGATAGAAACTCTATTCAACTCTGACTTCTGATGTTTAATGTGCCCACAGTAAAAGTATTTTATCTTGGTAAATGGCCTTTCAAATAATGATTGCAATAGCCTGGTTTAGTCTTTTTTTTTTTTTTTTTTTTTTTTTTTTTTTTTTTTTTGCAGATACCTGTGAACATGTAAATAAGTTATAGGCAGTAGAATGTTAGTTTTAATAAATGTAAATTTCATGTTGGGCCCTTAAATTGTGGGCATGACTTCTGACTTTGCTACCTACCTTTCTTTCTGTTACTCACTCAATTCTAATCACACAATGGCCTCTCCTCTCTTCCTTCACTCTGCCAGATGCAATCCCGAACCTTAGGGCCGTCTCATTGACTGTTACTTCTGGCTAGAACTAACTTGCCCCCAATCCTAGTATAAGTATCTTTCTTCTTTCTTGTAATGATTCAGATATAATCTTCCGCAGGGAACTACAAGGAAACCAATTCACAAATTTCAACATTTATTTAATTTAAATGGCTAGTGCATGACAGGAAAATAATTAAGATTAATGTTACAGTTTTCTGGTTGGAAGACAGTGAGACCTAAACCCAATGCATTGGTCGTCCTGGTGAAAATAAAGGGATATATCACAGAGATGGTAAAGATGTTTATAGCTTATATTATAGTGACAAATTGGAGAGAGCTGAACAAGATGAAAGTCTCTAGATTCATGCCTTTATTTCCCGTTTTGGTTATTCAGTTGAAGGTACTAAAAATGAAAGGAATAAGTTTTAGAGGAAAGCAATTTAAATGGGAAACAATTTATTACCTAAGTTTAACCTGTTAAAATAACATTTGATTGTCTTATTATTATTTTAGTAATACAGTGTATTAGTCTTTTTTTTTTCTTCTTCTTTTTTTTTTTTTTTTTTTTTCCTGCTGATAAAGACATACCCAAGACTGGGAAGAAAAGGACTCTTAATTCTACTTACAGTTCCACATGGCTGGGGAGGTCTCATAATCATGGCCGGAGACAAAAGGCTCTTCTCACATGGCCAGGGCAAGAGAAATTGTGGAAGAAACAAAAGCGGAAACCCCTGATAAACGCATCAGATCTCATGAGACTTATTCACTATCATGAGAATAGCACCGGAAAGACCAACACCCATGAATCAATTACCTCCCCCATGGCTCCCTCCCACAACACTTGGGAATTCTGGGAGATATAATTCAGGTTAAGATTTTGGTGGGGATGCAGACAAGCCACATCATGTAGTTACAGTTACTTAACTTTTTTCCCTATCACTTATACTATTACTGATGTAATTCAAGTTTTTGATATGTGTTTACCAACATGTTTCTAAACAATGGTGATTTGATGCTACAGTTTAAATAAGAATAGAATTAATCTCATATGTGGCTTAGGGGAAAAGACAGAATTACATAAAAAAGGAAATTTCAATACACTATAATTTTTATATCTCAGAAAATTGATTATCTAATATTATTATACCATATTTTAACAATATGCAGCAAATTAGCATAATTTCCTTGGAAAATATTTCCTTGTAATATTCAAAGTACCAGCTGGAAATAGTTGGTTCATTTATATTAGTGTAACAGGAACAGGGTAATAAGGGGAAGTATTTAGAAGAGTATGGATAGGCAATAGAGGAAACACGTGGGATAGTGGGGATTAATAACAGAGCTTGTAATCCTCCCACAGAAAGGAAGCAAGTTGTTACCAAACCCCTAAATGGAGAGTTATATAGAAAGAGTTGCCTTGAGAGAAGCATTAACTTTTGGATGAGGATGCAGCCAATCCAAGGCAATGCTGTGGGGGAAAGCTAAGGGAGTGTACTGGCTTCACTCTCCCTCACGGTAATCTCTTAGCAGATTTACCTTTAACCAAATTTGAAGCCAGAGAGTAAAGAAAACTATTGCTATAACTCATATGGGCCAGTTTCCCCAGGCAGTGAGCAGAACGAAGGGTAGAGTGGATGTGAAAGGATAAACAGAAGATGGCCAGTTGAATCTTAACAGAAGATGGCCAGCCGAATTTTTTTAAATTTAGTAACTCTATTCCAATATAAATAGACTAAAAAAGTTTTGACCAAGCTAACAAAACTGTAGCCCTGTGATGATTATATGTATAGTGCAAACTTATACATACAACTGCATTTCTCAAATTTTCTCAAAGGCTAACATTAATCAATAGATATATGTTTTTAAATATTAATAATATAGTACTTGTTCTGCCTTAAAATGTTCTGAATAAAATTTAACTTTATTTTCAAGATAAAACCGATATATTTGCTGAGTTACAAACTCAGTATCAAAGTCATATAAAAACAATAGATGCCTCTATTTTAGTTCAGAATTTACTAAAAATCACCATGGAAAGAACATTTTTATTTTTATGTAATGGAATGTATATCTCAAATAATAATTTTATATTTAGTTGATGTAAACAGAATTAAATAAAGTTCATTTATTAACCAGACAAGAAGATAATATATTATAACATGTAAATTTCACATGGTAAAAAATCGCTATGCATCCATTAAATAGTAATTAACAGTAAATTGTATCCAAATTGTATTAACAGAGAAAATGATTGATTTTCATTTATCATAAATGAATAAGAGATTGATTATCATTCATCATAAATGAATGAGAGAGAAGGAGGTGATCTAATTCCATGTATATACATATACTTTGGCTTTCAGCAGACACTCCTAGATTGTTGTGAACTGTGTGTGTGGCAGGTGTGGGGGGTCCTTTTTTATAATTATGCTGCTGAAGTTTTCCTCATTAATTGCATTATTTTAGTAACCCTTTCCAAGTATATTGGTAGTCTATGTTTTGCTTCTATTGGAATTTAAATTCACAAATAGCATAGAATGTTTACTTTTGGTGTAGACCCAACCTGGAAATCATATATTCAAACATATGGTAAAATAAACATTCAAACACTTTAATCTCTTTCATCAGTCATCCTTTCAGAATACTTGTTAAATCCATCGTTTTCTTATCTTAGACTAACCCTTGCTTTGGAGCCTCTCAATGTAATTTTTTCATGGTCTAATTTCATGTTTTTTACTTCCCATGACTATATTCCATGTTCATAAAATTACACATTTTATTGCCAAAATATATTACAGTATTATTTCCTCACTAGTTTGCTTTCAAAACAGGTTAAGAAACTTGTTTGCTCACTTGGAGAAAGAGAGAGGGAGAGACAAAGAGAGAGGGACAGAGACAGAGGAGAAAGTGTGTTTCTCATGTTTTGAGCCTAAGCACAGTTTTTTTAGGGGCACAGGAGGAATTCAATCACAAAACTACTTCTATTTTTAATCCAAAGTTCCTTATAGATACTGAAGAGCTCCATTGTTAGCCCATTAACTTACTTTCTTCTCTTCTGTGATTTCAGGTATATCTAACCTTAAAATTCATTCGAATAGTTATTCGAATAGTTATTCGAAGCAAGGAGATTAACTTGCTTAGTAATCACAGGGAAAATCAAAGTCAAACAAACCATTCTCCCAAAACTATCAGGTATGATATTTTAAAATAAAAATCTTACAAACTGTGTATCATTCTGTATCTTCCCCCGCTTCATAACCTATAGCTGGAAGAGGTTGTCCTCTTCCAGAGATTAGAAGTAAATGGCTTCTAATCTCTTCAACTTCTCAGTGACTTATCTTCATTTATGTTTTCCCTCTCTTTTTCTTTCTCTCTGGTGCCAAATTCCTTCTCATCAGCACCCAGATATATTTATATATCCCTCATCTTATACAAACAAACATCATCATAAATAAAAAAACATAAGAGATCTTATAATACTAGGATTTTCTTCATATCTTATTCCCTTCCAACGTCACTTGATCTTTTCCCTTCTAGTCAAACCTCTAACAATGGTGTAGTTATTATTAGCATGATCATATAAAGTAAATCACTGAGATATTTGGGTCTGCTTCTTACCCCAGTAGAACCTAAACTACCCTTCCTGGTACAGAAATTGATTCCTCGGAATAGAATTGTTTCATAAGGAAAAATGATAAACTGTGTAGCATGGTTTAAATACTAGCATACAGGCCTCAAAAAAGGTTTTTAGAAGACCCATTGATGGAGATCCCATTAGGTGG
Source organism: Pan troglodytes (assembly GCF_028858775.2). Lineage (NCBI taxonomy): Eukaryota > Metazoa > Chordata > Mammalia > Primates > Hominidae > Pan > Pan troglodytes. The sequence continues at coordinate 89,158,404 of NC_072412.2, read as the reverse complement.
TGGTGAAAGATTGTTTACATCGTTGATTGAGATAACCCAGAATCCAGATCATGCACCCAATGAACTCTTAAAGGAGAAAAGAGTGATATCATATATTAGATGTTGGAGGCTGCATTGGATAAAATAATTCAACTAAGACATGATCTCAAAAATAAATTGGCTGATTTTCAAGCAGGAATTAAGGGTAGTAGAGATAATCCAGAAATTTTGAGGTTTTGGCAGTTTTGCAACCTCAAATACCAAGATTTAAAAAATTTTAAATGTTACTAAACCTCTGCATTAGTAGCAAAAATTAAACGTTTTACTTTAATTCTTGCATCATTTTAAAACCTCTCAGCATATTATGATAATATGAAGTTAATCCTTTATTTGAAAAAAAGTACTCAGGGAAAATAAATTGAATCCTGGCTGACCTAGAGGATTATATTTAATGCCGCCTCTTTCTTTTTCCTAAATTAGCCTTCAACTCACTATGACCTGACCTCTTTGCCCACTGCTCCTTCACAGCAAACTTCTTCAAAATACTGATGGGTTCTTTGTCATTTTCTCTAACAGACATCTTTTAGGTTTATTCTACTTGGCCTCTTGTCACTACTGTCTATCTTAATTCTGTATTTATTTACTTAAAGTCTTCTTTTGATCTCTATGACACAATAATCTTCTGGTCTCTCTCTTAACTACATTTTGCCAATTCACTTTGCTAAGCTTCTTCTCATGTAACTCTCTCATAAGTTGAGTATTTTAGTGTTCTGTTGTAGGTTCTTTTGTATTTCTCCCTACATACAACTTATACATTCTCATGTTTGTTTATAGTAAAAGCTTTCTCAACATATGTTTCTAGTTCATATTATTTTTTGAAATTTATAACTATTAATCCTAAAGAGTTATGAACATTATTTTTGAATTGCAAAACGTGAGTCATTCCATAGTTAAGGATGATTGTTCAGCGCATGGTAAACTATGACATTCAAAAATACACCCTATATACAAATATTATTTATATAAACTAAATAAAATTGTTAAAAAGACAAATGGAATATACACAGTAAAAGAACTCTTAGGAATTAGAATGTGATACAAGCACAAAACTTAACCAAATTATAAAAATTATGAAATATAAAAGCACTGAACCATGGCAGCAAAGGTATATTAAGTATTGGGGTTGACTGGAAAAATATAGCAAGTAACGGCAAATATTTAAGTAACATATTAATTGCATACACATTCATTTATTAAGTCAAGAGAAATTACATAAATAGGTGGGTATTTACTCTCAATACGATTTCATATTACATACAATTATGGAGAAGTAATGAAGGACATTATTTCTGCTCAATAGCAATAGTAAGGAGTTCATTTCCACTTCATGTTTATGGGTGTTATTTAAAAGACAGGTGAAGATTCAGGTTTCTATTTCACATTATGTGGATTTCCCAGATATTGCCATTACTACTGTCACTGAAAACTGTAGTAATTTGATTATATGGTTGTATTAACTGTTTAGTGTAATTCTCAAAACTTAAGCAAGACTAAAATTCAAAAAAGATATAGAACGATGTTATCTTTCACTATAGCATTGAAAACATGCATTTTATGTGTCAGATGAGAGTGAAATATAGTATTTACTTGAGACTATGATGAAATTAAAAGTTCTTGAAAAGGAATATTTATAGATGACTATTTCCTTTTTACATGGCAAAAGTTTGCAAAAATACCACAAGAAATATTTTAATGACATCTTTTTTAAAAATAGCTCTTCCTTCCTCGATAAAATAAATTAAACATGGCATGTTTTTTAGTGATAACTCAAGTTTGTATCAGCAAATATTACTGTGAGTTATGGAATTATGGTCATGCTAATGCTCATTGGTACAAATGAGATAAATAGAGTTGTTGGTTTGTTTGTTTCTTGGTTTTTACTTTACAATCTATATATTAAGCAATTTTCTTTTTGTCTAAGATAGCAGAGGTAAATTTTCTCTGTCTTTTTGGTTTTGTCCATGCCTTTTGAAAGCAACCAGTGCTTTTTTCCAAGCCTTTTATATAATACATGCTCTCCTACTCAATTTCTAATGTGAAAAAGAAAGCCTATTGTGTTCAAAGAAATCAAATAACTATGCTGGTTAAAACTGTAACTAACATTAGAGTGGGTGACCTTTGAAAAATATCATGTATTCAAAACATAAAGTTGTTTGTGTATTTTCCTGGGATTTGTTGTAGCTTACCTTAAGCGTCTTGTTTATATTTCTTACTGTTGGAGAAGTGACAACCCGGATGTGAACTCTTATTATATTACTGCTAACGTTGGCCACATGCAGGTTTAACCATTGTGTCACTCAAAGGTACAAGAGAAAATATTTTGTACAATTTTCCCTTGATACTTTAGGTATAACTTCTGCCTAAGAATCCTATCAATAAAGTTTAACTTTGAACTAAAATGAGTTTACAAAGCAATATCACTTATAACAGCTTCCAAATCATTTCAGATCCAAAAACGGAAAAAGCAGGCTGCTCCCAGGTCAAAAATTTTATTACTGAGTGGACAGTATATAGTTTTATTTTTTTTAAAAAAAGCTGCAAAATATACTACTACGTAGAAGACTGTTCAGATTAATGCTCTACTTTTCATTTTTATTTTTTTGATATTTATATGTGTGATACTTTCATAATACAAAAACACTAAAAAATCAAATTTTAATATAATGTAAATTGGTTATATATAGATTACAGTACAGATTTCAAAATGAGAAATGTCCTTTAAAGTCAGAATTCTGTAAGGATATGAAGTAGTAAGTTGGAGAATAGTTTGCACTTTATTTCCATCCTGAATATTTTAAAATCATATGACTTTGTACCACTCTGTGAAGCTCTGTTTGTTATATAATTCAATGCAAGATTTTTGAAGTTCAATAAATACTTCAACAAGTCAGACGATTTTTAAATTTTAAATCATTGTGAGTTTTTAGAGGGTAAAATTTACCTGCTCTCATATTTACTTTGAAAAATCCATTAGAGGGCCTGGAAATTATACAATCATTATTTTTGCACTGGGAACGGTGGCTCACTCCTATCATCTCAGCATTTTGGGAGGATGAAGTGAGAGGATCACTCGATGCCATGAGTTCGAGACCAGCCTGGCTAGCATACAGAGTCTCTGTCTCTACCGAAAAGCAAAAAATTAGCTGCATTTGGTGGCACGTGTCTGTATTCACAGCTACTTGGGAGGCTGAGGCAGGAGGATCACTTGGGCCCAGGAGTTCATAGCTGCAGTGAGCTAGGTAGGTGACAATACACCACAGCCTGGGTGACAGAGTGAGACTCTGTCTCTTAAAAATAAAATGTTTTTGAACAAATTAATCTATGCTTAATTTATACATCAATCATTGCAAAACAGAAACAAAATTAAATTTTATTTTAGAAATTAAAATAATATTACTCTACTTCCTTTCTCCTAAGAATTCTTTCTTTTTCATAATTAAACAATTTCAGAAACTTGATTCTTTTTGTCTTGAATTATATGTACTGCTATTTCACATTTTCGAATACATACATTTATTTCACTTTGACATAATTTTTTTATGCCTGACTTCTTCCAATGTGCAATCGTCTAGCAGGTCAACGTTTACTTAAAAACTGTTCAGTTAGAGTTATAAACCCTAATCTAAAGTGACCATCCATCAAGGTAAATAAAAGGAAAACATATAACATGGAAACAATACTTACAAGCTTTACAAAATATATAAATAATAGCAAATTAATTATTGCAAATTATGTAGTTAAATATAAAAATATAGAATGGAGTTAAGGGATATTTTTCTTAAGAATCATTACAATGAACTCTGCAATATATTGGACAAGCATCACTTTAGCTTCAAAAGCTTTTAATATATTTTTCTTTTCAAGTTTATAGAAATACTTTGAATTTCTTATTGTAATCCTTGGGGAACTGTAAATTGTAATTATTAGATTTAGTCCCTGAAAGTGTTAAGTCATTAGACAGTCACTGAGTGCAAACCTTGCAACAAACAGTGGGTGAAGCTGTAGGAAGATATTATGGTACCACAAACAATCCCATACACAAATTTGGTGATTTGAAGAGTGCCCTCAAGGGTTATAAATTGTGATTAAATAATTAGGTAAAAGTTTGAAGACATGGAGTGATGCAGAGAAAGTTTAGCTGAATTTGAGCTCTTGTGGGTATTTAGGAGAAGTTTCTTAGAGGCCAGCATTCATGAATGAGTCTTAATAATGAGCATGCCTGTAGTTGGCCAAGAGTTACTCACACTTAATTACTTGAGGACACTATAAGCACGGCAATTGAGAGATCAATAATAATTAGTATATGTCTGTTGTAACAAATGTTGATTCTGTATTAGAAAACTCTAATATGATATTCATATTAAACAAAACAAAAATTACTTGAATTTTAGTGACGGTATATTTCTTTTTTTACTAAATGATGTTATTTTTTAATGTATAATATACAACACTTTAGAATCAGATGTGATAGAAAATAACTCTGATTATTGATACGTTTACTTAAAACAATCATTTAAAGGGATATAGAATGAAAGTAATAAAACGTGGTGGTTTCATATTTCATAGAAAAGATAAAAGAAAATAAAAATGAATGAATATAATTAGAGTAAAATAGTTTATAAATAAATAAGAATGTATTATAATAAATTATATATAATTTAAACTTCTATCATCTGGCATAAAATAGAAAACAATTCTACAGGTTGGAAACCATACATATTTAATGTTTACCTATTTTAGCTAGCTTTTGCAAAACTGGGATGTAAAGTAATATTATCATATTATTTTCTTTAAATTTGCAATTTAGAGAAGATTCATATATGAACTTAGAAAGGAAGGATTCTTAGTTTAAACCTCCCAGTAGAGAATGCTGCTTTACAGAAATGTAACGGGCTTATGATTTTTAATGTGCAAACTTTAAAAATATAATTAAATTATTAGTCATCTTATTTCTTAGAAAATTGTTTTAATGGATTAAAAAGTTCAAATTCTAAAATTGTTGTGTCCTATAATGAAAAAGAAAAATGTATTTTGTGAAATATTTTTAGAATTACAGAATGTCAAAGAAGTCTGCTCTCTTTGATTATCTTTAGAAAAGGTACTCATCCATAGTTTAATTAACATATAAATTACAATTTAGGTAGATGGGTTAATCAATAATCTTTATACATTCCTGGAAAAAAAATAGTTGTTTTATTTTTTAAAAGATGTCACTTGATTTAGCTATATTTTGTATTTCCCCATAACTAAGAGGATAATATCAATGCTTTCTTTCTAGAATGTTCATCTACTTTATTCGTTAGGTCAAAATGTTAAAGGAAATAAGTTTAAGAAACTGGATAAAAGTTAATTACACGGAGAAACATATTTATCCATGTAAATTAAATTCATTTTACTTTTGATTGTAACATTTCCCATTCAAAATTTTTCTACACTTTTTCAAATCTGTATATGACACTACAAATTTGTGTTAAAATATACATGAATGAGTTATAATTTTATACACTGTAAGCTTCATAAACAACCTATGACAAAATTTTTGTTTTATTTTGCCATCTAAATTACTCAGGAATGAATTATAAGTTCCTGCGAATAATCCAGAATTGATGTTATTTGCATTTCATTAGCATATGATACACTATGAATATTAAGATAAACAAAAACACTGGCCACATCCTCATGTGAAAAGAGTAAGATTCTCTTTCATAATATAGCACAAATCTGTCATGAAAGATGTCTTTGTAAACAGAACTTCCAAAGCCCCTTTTTCTCATCTTAGATATTCCTTGTCTGCAGGCTATGAATAGACACATTTTAATACAATTAAATTTCATATATCTGTTCACACTCTTTTTCCAATCCTTTTCATACAGATTTCAAATTTGTGAAGTTGCATGATCTATTTCTGTCTTTTTATTTCTAATGGATACTAGGGGATTGACACTTTCATACCTTAATGATATATGCAATGGTTACTGTTTTGCGCTAAACAAATCTCTTCGCTAATGAGGTGCTTATTTCCCTAGCTTTCTGGAGTTTGGGATGATTGCTCACACCAATTAACCTCAGCCAAAGAAAATTGTCTCAGCAAAATCTCTTCCTTTCTAGGATGTAGTCCATAACAGATGACAGGTCAATCTGGTAGTAGAAAGGCCTAGACCACATGAGTCAAGATGGAATCTTTTTAAAGGGCCGTTAAAAATTCTTAACTATGCATTGCTATGATGGTGTACTTGTTGCAGCTGCATTGAAGCCCTTCTACGTCTCCCAAACCTCCTCTGCTCATTCTTTTGCAAGCATTATTCTTGAGAGCCTTCTTTAATAATCTTCATACAAACGGTTCCATCTCAGTCTTTTTCAGGGTCACTTTGTGTCCAGAATTGGTTCCTACCTGTGGGTTCTTGGTCTCACTGACTTCAAGAATGAAGCTGTGGACCCTTGTGGTGAGTGTTACAGTTCTTAAAGATGGTGTGTCCGGAGTTTGTTCCTTCAGATATTCGGTTGTGTCTCGAGTTTCTTCCTTCTGGTGGGATAGTGGTCTCACTGACTTCAGGAGTGAAGCCACAGACCTTCACAGTGAGTGTTATAGCTCATAAAGCTACTGTGGACCTAAAGAGTGAGCAACAGCAAGATTTATTGTCAAGAGCAAAATAACAAAACTTGCACAGCCCGGAAGGGGACCCCAGCAGGTTGAGCTGCTGGCTCCTGCGGCCAGCTTTTATTCCCTTATTTGGCCCCGCCCATGTCCTGCTGATTGGTCCTTTTTACAGAGCTCTGATTGGTCTATTTTACAGAGTGCTGATTGGTCTGTTTTTACAGAGCACTGATTGGTGCATTTACAAACCTTTAGCTAGACACAGAAGGCTGATTGGTGCATTTACAATCCTCTAGCTAGACAGAAAATTTATCCAAGTCCCCACTCGACCCAGGAAGCCCAGCTGGCCTCACCGCTCAACTTCACCTAAGAAAGTATGTTTTACAGAAATACTGTGTTTTACAGAAATACAGAAATATTGGGTATCTTTTTATTATTCATAATTTAGTGTTATTTAATTTACTTTGAAATGAGATTTTTGTAAAAGTATAGAGGATTAATAAATTAAAATGACAATTTAACAAATAGCTGTAATATTTAAGGTGAGTGTTTGAGAAAGTAATCAGGCATGGTTTGAGGTTGTTAGTTAGCACCATCATTTAAGAAGTTGTAAAAATTGAAGGAGCTCAGTAGTGGCAAGTAGAATACTTGCTGTCTTCTCTCCAAGGAATTTGGCAAAGGTAGCAGAGCAGTGCTCACTTTAGAGTTTCTCAGCATTACAGTGATGGAATGTTCTTTCTAGTAATAAAGCCAGTGGAAATTTTGCAGAAACTATGAAAATACCGCTTTAAAATCAATTTTTCTTCAAAGTGTAGACAGTTTCTCTGAACTTTGCAATCACATAGGACTAGATTCAGATTCTGATTCTCTCGCTTGACAATGCAAGACCCTTAGCAAGGTGATCACATTCTTTGAACTTCATTTTTATTAACCTATAATGTGGGACTATCTTTACTAACCAGAAATACATCAATTGGATTAAAACATTTAATTTATGTAAAAAAGCTGAAGAGCATCTAGCATTTAGTAGGCACTGCAGTAACAGTAGCCTACATATTACGAGGTTATTTTTACACATTCAATACACTTTAAATTTTATAAACCAACAAGGCATTGCATTTCCCTGGAGCAAAATCAGGTAAACTATAAATACAAAAAAGTGATGTAAAAAAAATAAGGGGAGTTAAAATGAAAAATAGAAAAGCTATTTTAGAACATTGTAAGATTGTTGACAAAAGTAAGCAAACCATCAAAAAGTATTTTTCAATGGTGTACCTCTGGAAAAAAAGAAAAAAAAAACTTTGGCATGATTTTCTTTTATTCCACTATTTTATTCCACAAAGAGGATGTTTATTTTGTGAAAGAAAACTTCTGGCCATGAAACAATTAATTATACAGAAATATATATTTCTATATTTGACTAGGTTCCTTATAAAGGTAAAGAAAATAAATTATACTGGGCATAGGTTAGTTGGAGGAGGATTATAATTCTTTCATATCACCATATTCACAATTTAATTACATTTTCATGCAATTATGAAAGTCAACTTTTAATTCACTCTTTAGAGATTCCGTTTTTTAATGAGAGCTTTGAAATGTCTATAAATATTAGATTTTTCCTACAGAACTGACATTTCCTATTGACATGAAATTATAGATGACATTTAAGTCTCTGTGAGATTTTATGTACTATCAGCAGTTAGAGTTTTATAAGTGTGAGAAAAATGTGTTGGAATAATATTTCACTAATCGGTCACTTCACAGATAACTGTAGATAAATCATGGGGAAACCTTTGTTTTACAGTAACTTGGCAGGAAGAAAAATTCATTACTCCTCTGACTCTGCAACCAGATGCAGTTGAAAGAAAATAAGTAGATGACCTTGTTCAGATGTTTCTTGAATAATATATGAAGCCTACTCTTACACCATTAACTCTTTACTACCAATCATTATTGTAATTTACTTTGTACATAGTGGAAGTGATGATACACTTTATAGATCTAAGGAAACAAACTGTGGCTAAAAGCACAAGGATTGTTGGGAACTTTCTATTTTAACTCTTGGAGGCTGTTGCACAGAAATCAACCCTACTCAAGATTTCTATTTTTTATCTCTCTTTTCCTCACTTTATCTTTAGTAGGGACTCGTTTTCATCACGTTCAGGTACAGTTTGATGGTTTCATTAAAAACCACAGCACATCTGAATCATATGCTTTCAAACACTGTCTTGTAAGCAAGATGCAGTAAAAAGAATGCTAGATTGGAGAGCAGTTGCCTAACAGTTCCCCATGGCAGGCATTCTCCTTCACTGCAATACATAATAAACCCAACTTGTTCACTTAAAATGAGAAAAAGTAAGGATAAAATAATATTATCATTAAAATTATCCTGAACAAGTGAAATTGGATCTATGATATTGGGGTATTAAATATATTTTCTCAAAATAATAAGAACACATTTTTCTAAACTACTTAGCAATTATTAGCTATCTTATATTGTATTTATTAATAAGGACATAAAGGAAATAAATATTATTGAGACTTCCATAACTAAAGGAGAGTAGAATTCTCATATTGAAAGAGTGTAAGCTAAGTATATAACACTCATCATTTTATACTTTTAAGCAAAAATTGTCTCTGAAACTTTTTGAAGCATGTCTCTTCAAGGAGAACTATTGTGAAACAAAATTTTAAATTTCTTCTGTTATTTCTTATTTACCAGATCAAGCAAGAAAGATATAGGAATTTTAATCACTACCTCCACCTTCATTTTGTCTTTTGTTTTTGTTTGGATACATTCTAGTAACATACTCTCAAGATTACTGGTTTTTTACTCTGCTGAATCTAACCTTTTCTTATGTCTATTGAGAAAAAACTCATTTTTGATATTGTCCTTTCTCAATTTTGGGATTTAATTTTTCTATATATGTCATCTATCTGCTGAAGTTCATCATTTGTTCATGTGTGTTCTCCATTTTTTTCTACTTCATTTTTAACATATGTTTATTAGAATTATATTGTTTCTTCTCTGAAAATTCCAAAAACTAGATCACCTTTGTGCTTCTTCTATTGACTATTTCCTGTGTTATACATGGTTTAGATTTACTTGCTTGTGTGTGTGCATCTTAAATTTTTGACTATACACCAAACATTCATTCTTTTAAAAGCACTGTAGAGGCTCAAGTAAATAACATTCAGCCGCACAAAGGGCATGTTGTCTGCCAGGCAAATTCTATGAGGGACTCAGTAAATATAACGTTTAGTTAGATTAAGTAGGGGATTTGTTATAGTTTTAATTATTTTTAGTTCACTATTAGCTTCAAATCTTTTGAGAGTGGGATGAAGTCTTTCCCTTCAGAGAGACCACATAGAAATATTGCAGCTTTGTAGCCAATTTCTCAGCCTTCTGAATCATGTGCGTGCTCTTTCTGCTTTACAGCCTGCCTGCAATCTTTCTCTATTACCAAGACATTTTCTTTGCTCTCCAGGCCAGCCCAGCCTCTAGTTTTATGTCCTCTGTGGATCTATCTTCACCATTGCCCTCTTCTAGCTTTCAGGGTGTGGCTGCAGTGTACTCAGTGTACTCTGAGATGTCCTGACTCTCTACCCTCTTACACTATCTCAGCCTGGGCTGAGGAAGGGTCTGAATGCTCCAGGGAACACTTTCTTAAATCTTTTGTTCTTCCTTCAGCCTCCTGTGTACCAATTCATGCACTTGGTGCAATCCCAGGGAAAGTGTTCACAAGTGGGTTCAGGCTCAATCTCTAGGTCTTTAGAAATTTTATTTTATCAAGGGTGGCTTTGTCTTTTAAAAATATTAATTTAATTGATTTTAATCCAAGTAAAAATTGTATGTATTTAATGTGTACCACATGATGCTTTGAAATATGTATACGTACATAGCAGAATTATGCATTCAAGCTAGTTAACATATTCATTACCTCAAATACCTATTTTTTGTAGTGCGAATACTTAAAACCTGATATCAGTGATTTGCAAGATTACAAAATATCGTTATTCACCAGTCTCTATGTTGTACAACAGATCTCTTGAAATTCTTCCTATCTCAGTGAAATTTTGTGTCCTTGGCCAATATTTCCCCAACATGCCTCCCAGCCCCGGTTAACCATCATTCTATTCTCTACTTCTATGAATTCAACTTTAAAAAATTCTTCATATAGATAAAATCATGCAGTATTTGTCTTTCTGTGCCTGGTTTATTTTGTGTCACATAATGTCCTACAGGCTCATCCATGTTGTTGCAAATGAAAGGATTTCCTTTTGTTGTTGTTGTTGGCTGAACAGTATTCTATTGTGCATGTGTGCCACAGCTTATGCATTCAACTGTTGATGAACACTTCCATATCTTGGCTATTATGAAAGATGCTGCAGTAGACATAGGTGTGCAGATATGTTTTTAACATACTGATGTTAATTCCTTTAAATATATACTTAGTAGTGGGATTGATGGATCTCATAAGTGGCTGTCTTATCTTTTTATTGACACTCTACCCAGGATGAGTCTTTTTTCCCATGAGGAACTTACATCTTGATGAAATTTTGTACTTTTATGGTTTTTTCTTTCTCTTCTTTCTGTGGTCTTTAGAAAAGCCTACTATTTTATAGTTAATTCATTTTTTTCCTTATTAGAGTTGAAGTGAACAAGCACATGGCACAAGCCATGTTACATTCCACATTTTACCTAGAATTGGAATCCCTAGTACCTGCCATTTTATCATTCCTTTTTGTAAGTTAGTAAATTAAAATTACTTGTAAAATCCAAATATACATTTTTATAATTAATATATGCCCAAGTCAAAATTCATATCAACATATTATGTTTCTTTATCACAGATATGCTTATTCATTTCTATTTGCCCAGTCAAAATTGTTAAAAAATTTATTTGTGAGTAGGAGTTATATTTCTCTTCTATTTCATCGTAACTCTCACCATGTGAAGCATATATGAGAGAGCCAGTGAACATTTACTGGTGGATAAAGTATTCTCTAATGTATACTCTAAAATGTAATTTTAATTTGCTAACTTTGTAATATTTTCAGTGTTCAGATGTGATTACCTTTATTAGTAGTTAATTTATTGTTTAAATCTTGGAGTTCTCCACATTTTTATTTTTTACTCATTTGGATATTGAATATGACACTGTATATAGGTATTTTATCTCACGCTATCACTATTTATATTTTATCACACATACAATTTTGAAATTATCTCTAGGCCTCTGAAGACATGAAATTTGAGGATTATGCTTCAGGCAACATCTGTATTTCTTCTTAAATTTAATTGCAACAATTAATTAAAGGCAGGAATCTGCCATCTAATATGAACAGGAGTTGTATTTCAGTGTTCCAGGCTAGGGACAGTAGCTGTTTTCCTTTTATTTTTCCCTTTCTAAACAGAACAAAGGAAATGCTTTTTTATTTTCCCAAATGATTTTGGAGAGTTGTAGTGTGGGCTCTCACAAAATGGGTTAGGGTTGACAACATGTTTATTTCATTAACAAACTGGACATGAATTTTACATTAACTCTAATTTCTCAGTGGATCAGAAGTTAAAATTTTTAGAAGTCCTAATATAATTTAGTGTCACCGAAATCCCTATATTTGGATAGGTCAGACTACGTCAAGAATGTAATGGAGAAAAATAGCATGTGTTTGCTGGAACATGGCTTATTTAGGTTACAATGTCTACATCTGTTTTTCCCTTTTGTACTTGAGGTGATGTTAGGGAAAAATGAAGTATTTGTTATTCATTTTACTATCTAATTTGAAATAAATCTTAGTTTATCCATGTTGACTAGGCATGCAAACCACCATAAAGTCATGCTCCTTAGCTAAAACCTAAAGATCTGTATCAGATTGTTTTACACAGGTCTCTTTTTTTCCCACAGATTATTACCCAGAAATCACTGCAAAACTAATGATTAACTTTTACAGAAATGACATCAAAGTTCACATTTCATTGACTTTTATACATAAGAAAATGATATAGAAACAAAACCAATAAAAAATTGACTAATTTGTCTTTTCAAATTTTAGGGATGAAATTCTAGAGAGCTGAACTTTTCTCATGGAGGGCACAATTTTATTCTTTTTAATTTTTTTTCCACAGGAACTGAAGTGCCAATGCTATCAACTTCAAAAGCAAGGTTCAACTTGATGCATTTACAGTGAATATGCTACTTTAAAATCATTTAAAAAGAAATATATAGTTGATGCTGCAATCTATAATAGAATTGATTTTTGCAACTTTTTTTCTCATTGGGCACTTGACTGCCAACTTTGTTATGTGCCCATTTATCATCTAATTCTGGCTTTTAGGATAAATACAATTTGCTATTCTAGGTGACTCAACATTTCACTACATTATAACTTTTCCTAAAGAATTCCTAAGGATAAAATTTAATTTTCATGGTTACATATTTTTGGGAATAGTGTACATAAGGGAATTAATTTGTCTGATTCTTCTTCCATGAATTTAATTTATTTCATAAAGTTACAAAGTGGTAATTTTTACAAACTAAATAATTTTATTTATTTCTTGTAATTGCCAATTCAATTGTTTGGGCAAGAAAATTGAAAGTTTCTGAAGGACAAAAACTATTGATACTGTAGTCAAATATTGTAATCAATCATGAATGGAGAGATAGACTATTTTAATTCAAATATTCTGAGAAATAAAAAAAATTAAATAAATGGTAATGTTGGATGAAAAAATGCCAAGGAAAAATATGGTTAGGAAATGAAAGAGAATAACTTTTAGCAGTAAAAATTTTAAGTATACAGTTAGTAACAGAATAGAATTAAATACTATGAACAAAACAAAATATTATATTGAAATACCTACAGAGAAAGGTAATAAGGAAAATTGGATTGTACCAAAAAAGGAGTTAGGCATGTCATTAAAATTTGTGTCTGCATTGTGAAAGTGACATCATGGAGGATGGCAGAGTAGGAAGTTTCAAGAATTAGTTTCTTCAATTAAAAAAAAAACGATTTAGTTGACAAAACCATAGGAACAACTGTTACAGGACTCTGGAGTATAGCTGAATACTTACAGCACTGAAGAGAATGCTGGTGAAGAAAAAAGATCGTAAGTTTTGATGAATTTTGTCATTTTGCATAGCAGCTACCATCTCCCCTCCTCCATTCCCATGGTACACAGCTGTAGGAATAGTGAACGACGTTCCTGAGGTGGCTTGCTGGTGCCAGATTGGCCGCTAAGAACCTTGCCTCTAGGAATCGAGGTTGTGTGATCTGCCTGACTGTTCACTGAGGGACCACTGCATGGACTAGCCACTGTTTCTGCTTCCTTGGTCTGAGAAGACTTCCTGGGCAGTATCTGCAGGGGGAACATAAGGAGACAGAACGTTTTCTTCTTTCTCTCTTTTCTTATTGAATTCAGGCATTCAAGGAAATTTCTGTCAGGTCACTGGCTGGCCACAAATATATGGAACAGAGACTTCAGTGGCCACACAGCCAAGGAATATAATTTTTGCAAAAATAGTTTGGAAAAATCACTAAATAAGGGACAACTGCACCCTCTCGACTAATAAGGGACAACTGCACCCTCTCAACTAAATAAGGAACGTCAGCAATCTCTAGGGAAGGAGAATAATGAAAAGTAAAAGTAAAAAGTTCTACCATGTAAGTGCATAAATACAGAGAACATGTAGTTCTAGCTTTTATTATATGTCCTAGTTTATTAACATTTTTTAAGAAGAGGAAAATAAAACATGTACTTTCTACAAAAAAATGCGTATGAAGTATTATACCATCTTATTTGGATATTTGGAGCCCTTATTTGAGGGCTCATCTTGTTCTCTATTTTTTCACTAAATTTTGCCTACCTCTCTGCAGCCAACTAGAGTCTACTGCAGTAATCAATGATATAAAATGCTTTATACTTTTATTCCTATGTCACATGTAAATCATATTAATATTCCTGTCTGGAATACTTTGTATACTTTGAATACTTCTTTTGGGATGGTTCTTGAGATTTAAATTTGCAGTTTCCCTTTGCGCTAGAAAAAAAGATACACATGTGTATATATATGTGTGTGTGTGCATGTGTGTGTGTCTCATTAATATTCTTGTATATCTGTGGAATAAACTACCATCATTTAGTAACTCTGAACTGATTTTCTAATAGAAATAAAGTCAAAATAGAAAAATAAGAAAGAAAAAAATCTTTGACTCCAATTCATTATATGAGCCACTTTGGAGGAAGACATATCATTGTCCCTAGTGAATTCTAAAACTTGAAATCAGCTGCCAAGGAAATATCCTAAGTTTCAAAGAGGAAATAAAATGTTTAGTAGACTGGCTAAACATTTCTGCTACCACAGCCCTATAAGAATTTGATGTTGCTTTTCAGCAAAAGGAAAAACAAAAAAGAACTTTGACTTTGACTCCATGGAATTGCCCTTACCAGTTGCCTAAGGCAGTGATTCGCAAAGTATATTCTGTAGCATCCTGGGTGTCCCTGAGACTCTATTAGGAGATAAAATCTAATATCAAGATAATACTAAGATATTATTTTCTTTTTTTCACTGTTTTGGCTTTTGTACTGATTTTGCAAAAACTATAGTTGACAAAACTGCTGAGACCTGGGTACAAACCAAGATGGTGGCACCAAATGACACCAGAAATCATAATCTTCTTTACCATCACACATTTTCTGTAAAGCAGCATTCTAGTTTCACTTAAGAATACACTTGCACTTTGGGAGGCTGAGGCAGGAGGATCACGAAGTCAGGAGATCGAGACCATCCTGGCTAACACGGTGAAACCCCGTCTTTACTAAAAATACAAAAAAATTAGCCGGGCGTGGTGGCAGATGCCTGTAATCCCAGCTACTCGGGAGGCTGAGGCAAGAGAATGGCATGAACCTGGGAGGCGGAGCTTGCAGTGAGCCGAGATGGCGTCACTGCACTCCAGCCTGGGCGACAGAAAAAAAAAAAAAAAAAAAAGAATACACTTGACTAGGTGGGAAAATTATTAATTTTATTAAGTCATAACCTTTGTTACATTTTTTAAAAATTTTTACTTGCTGTGAAGAGAAGCACACATAAAATGATTATCCTGCGTAACAAGGTAACATGATTTTACTTATCTGATTATTTGAGTTGTTAGATAAACTAACCACTTTTGTATTGGAAACTCTTTGTATGTAACGTCTCTTACAGGGTATGTGCCCAATCTAGCCCCTTAGCCTCTCTAGTAAAAAAATTTTATAATCAAGGTAGTAGCATGTAACTCAAAATCTTTCCATAAGATATTAATGCAAAACTCCATGGCCATGTATACTATAAACATTTGGGTTGCCTTATCAATATGCTAATAATTTTTTAGTAGTGTAAGAAAATAACCCAATATTAAACTGTGTATATTTTTGTAAACTTAATTCTGAAACTTACTTCCACAACTCAAGCTTCAAGCCTAGCATCTGAGTAGACACTTACCTCACAATTTCCAACCAAATAATTATATTCACAGATTCTCAAGAAAGGTATCTATGAAATTACTTCTTATCATCTCTTACATTTCCCTACACTCATCTTAGTTCCTGCCTCCCTCTCTCCCTTCTCTTCTCCTTTTCCTCTTCTCCCTCCTCTTCTTTCTCTCTCTTTCTTTTCCTTCTTTCTTTTCTTTCTCTTTCTCTTTCTTTCTCTCTCTCTTTCTTTCTTCTTTCTTTTCTTTCTTTCCTTTTCTTTCTTTCTTTCTTTCTTTCCTCTCTCTCTTTCTCTCTCTCTTTGTCTCCTTCTTTCTCTCTCTCTCTCTTTCTTTCTTAATTCAGGATTGGTATTGTCTAGCATCTAAAATTGCTCTTTAATGCCTCATTTGTGATTTATGTCTTCTGTCCTTCCATTTAGGTTGCTATTTTCTAGACTTAAGTACATAAACTTATTTTAATTTGTGGAAAAGTGTTTGTGAAAAACAGCATCTATCTTTTAAAGGTAAAATAAAGAGGTTGACATTTTCTCTATATTCTGTTGTAAGCCAAAATTCGTTAAAGTCATGCTCCTTCGTAAATTGGAATCTGCTTCTCTCTCCATCTGCTATTCTTTACATCACACTTTATAGTCTTTCTTTATTAACTTTTTATTTTTAGTTTTTGTGGGTACATAGTAGGTGTATATATTTATGGGATATATGAGCTATTTTGATACAGGTATGTAATGCATAATTATCACATAATGGAAAATGGAATATCTGTTCCCTCAAACATATATCCTTTGTGTTACAAACACTCCAATCATATTCTTAATATGCTGATCCTTTTGTTGTTTTGTTTTCGAAATATATCATGTTGTCTTTTCCTGTGGTTTTTCCTCCTAGACTGTATTCTTTAACTTAAAAGTCAGGTTCTTCATTTCTTTCCTTACTTTTCACCTAAACACTCTCATTTCCTTCATTTATCATCTTAAAAGTGTCACATATTAACTTACTTGATACTTATTTGGGCCCAAGTAAATTGATATTTTACCAAATTGTTTTACTGATGAGTAAACTGTTGCTTAAAGAAACTTAAACTCACATGATTTTTTTGTTGTGTTTTATTTTTATTTTTTATTTTTTTTGAGACGGAGTCTTGCTCTGTCGCCCAGGCTGGAGTGCAGTGGCGCGGCTCGGCTCACTACAAGCTCTGCCGCCTGGGTTCACGCCATTCTCCTGCCTCAGCCTCCCGAGTAGCTGGGACTACAGGCGCCCGCCACTACGCCCGTCTAATTTTTTGTATTTTTTAAGTAGAGACGGGGTTTCACCGTGTTAGCCGGGATGATCTCGATCTCCTGA
The DNA here is from genome assembly GCF_028858775.2 of Pan troglodytes. Lineage (NCBI taxonomy): Eukaryota > Metazoa > Chordata > Mammalia > Primates > Hominidae > Pan > Pan troglodytes. The sequence goes on along the minus strand of NC_072412.2, from coordinate 89,140,955 downwards.
CCTCGTGATCCGCCTGCCTCGGCCTCCCAAAGTGCTGGGATTATAGGCGTGAGCCACCGCGCCCGGCCCTTATTTGTTTTTTAAATTGACAGATAAAATTATGTATTTATTACGTACAGCAAGTTTTAAAAAATACGTATTTATATGTTAGACTGACTAAATCTAGCTAATTAACATAAGCATTACCTCACGGATTTTTTATTGTGGGGCTGAGAACAGTTTACATCTCTTCTCAGTGGTTTTCAATAATACAATACATATATTGTTATTAACTATTGTCACGATGTTGTATAATAGATCTTTTGAACTTATTCCTTTTAACTTTTGTGTACTTTGACTAAAATCTCGCACTCATCCCCAAACCACTTCAGCCCCTGGTATTCATCATTCTACTCTCTACATCTGTGAGATTAACTATTTTAGATTTCACATAGTGAGTGAGATCATATGGCATTTGTCTTTATGTGCCTGGATCCTTTTACTTAACATAATGTCCTTTGGGTTCATCCATGTTGTTACAAATGGTGATACATGTGTCCTCTGTTATGACTAGTGAGACACATTGAAAAGTACCACATTTTCTTTATCCAGTCACTCATTGATAGGCAATGTTTTGTTTTGTTTTGTTTTTTTCCATTTCTTATCTACTGTGAATAATGCTTCAATAAACATGGGAAGGCAGATGTCTCTTTGACATACTGGCTTTAGTATTTTTAGATATATACCCAGTAGTGGGATTCTTGGATCATGTGGTAGTTTTAGTTTTTATTTTTTTGGTGAACCTTCATACTGTTTTCCATAATGATTGTCCAAATTTACATGCCCACCAACAGTGTGCCAGGGTTCCTTTTGCTTCTCTTTTTGCCAAAACTTATCTTTTGTTTTTTAATAGTAGCAATTTTTACAGGTATGAGGTAATATTTTTTTGTGGCTGCAATGTGCATTTCCCTGACAATTAGCGACACTGAGCAGTTTTTCATACACCTAATGGCCATTTGTAAATCTCCTTTTTAGAATTATCTGTTCTATTCATGTCCTTTGCTCATTTTTAAGTGAATTATTTGTTTTCTTGCTATTGAGTTGTTTCAGTTCCTTGTCTATTTTGGATATTAACCACTGAATTAGTTCATTTTCCATTGCTATAAAGGAATACCAGAGACTGGGTGATTTACAAAGAAAAGAGGTTTATTTGGTTCATAGTTTTGCAGGCTGTATAAAAAGCATGGCACCAGCATCTGCTCTGGAAAGGCGGTCAGGAAGCCTCCAATCATGCCAGAAGGTAAAGGGAGGAGGGGCAGGTGTGTCACATGGTGAGAGAAAGAGAGGAAGAGAGAGATGCTAGGCTCTTTTAAACAACCAGGTCTGCTATGAACTAACAGAAGAAAAACTTACTTATTACCATGAGGAGGGCAGCACCATGTCATTCCTGACGAATTTCCCCCCATGACCAATAAACATCCCAAGAGGCCCACCTCCACCTCCAACACTGGGAATTGCATTTCAACATAAGATTTGGAAGGGACAAACATCTAAACAATGTCAGTTCTGTATCAGGTGTATAGTTGGCAAGTATTTTCTCTTATTCTGTAGGTTTTTCTCTTTATTCTGTTCATTGCTTCCTTTGCTTTGCAGAAGATTTTTAGTTTGATGTAATCCCATTTGCCTATTTTTGTTGTTGTCTTTGCTTTTTAGGTCATATCCAAAAAAATTATTGCTCACACAAACGTCATGGAAAATTTCCCCTATCTTTTCCTTTAGTGATTTTACAGTTAAACGTCTTACATTTTAATCTTTAATTCATTTTGCATTGATTTTTGTATATGGAGTGATGTAAGGATCTAATTTTAATCTTCTACATGTGGATATCCAGTGGTCCCACACCATATATTGAAGATTTGTCCTTTTTTTTACCCTGTATTCTTGGAAAATTTGACAAAAATTAGTTGACTGTAAATGTATGGATCTAGCTCTGAGTTTTCTATTCTGTTCCATTGTTCTCTGAGACTGTTTTTATGCCAGTACCATGGTATTTTGGTAATTAGAGCTTGTAGTACATTTTGAAGTTAGGTAGTATAATGCCTCTACCTTTCTTCTTTATGCTTAAGGTTGCCCTGGCTATTTGGGATCTTTTGTGGTTCTAAACAAGTTTTAGGATTGTTTTTCTATTCCTATGAAGAATATCCCTAGTATTTTGATAAGGATTACATTGAATTTGTGGATTGCTTTTGGCAGTACGGACATTTTAGCAATATTAATCATTCCAATTCATGAAAACAGGATTTCTTACCTTTAATTTGTGTCTTCTTCAATTCCTTTTGTTGACATTTTATAGATTTCAGTTTAAAGATCTTATACCTCCTTGGTTAAACTTACTTTTAAGAATTCTAATTTTTGTAGTTATTATAAATGGGATAGTTTTCTTGATTTCTTTTTCAGACTGTCCATTGTTAATGTATGGAAATGCTAATGATTTTTGTGCATTGATTTTGTGTACTGGATTTTTATTGAATGTGTTTAGTAGTTCTAACAGTTTTTTGGTGAAAATGTTGGAGTTTTTTTTTTTTCTTTTTTTTGAGATGGAGTCTCGCTCCGTTGCCCAGGGTGGAGTGCAGTGGTGTGATCTCGGCTCACTGCAACCTCTGTCTCCCAGGTTCAAGCCATTCTCCTGCCTCAGCTTCCCGAGTAGCTGGGATTACAGGCACCTGCCACCACACCTGGCTCATTTTTATATTTTTAGTAGAGACGGGGTTTCACTATGCTGGCCAGGCTGGTCTCGAACTCCTGATCTCAGGCAATCTGCTCCCCTTGGCCTCCCAAAGTGCTGGGATTACAGACGTGAGCCACCACAACCGGCCTGGAGTTTTTTTTAATATAAGTTCATGTTTGCAAGCAGGGACAATTTAACTTCTTCCTTTCCAATTTGGATGCCTTTATTTATGTCTCTTGCCTAATTTCTCTGGCTAGGACTTCCAGGATTATGTTAAAGAGAAGTGATTAGAGTGGACATCTGTTACTTGTTCCAGATCTTAAAGAAAAAAGCTTTCAAATTTTTCTCATTGAGTATGATATTAGCTATGTGTTTGTCATATATATGGCTTTTATCATGTTGAGGCACAATCTTTCTATATCTAATTTGTTAAGAGCTTTTATCATGAAAAGTTGTTGAATATTGCCAAATACATTTTATTTCTATTGGAATGATATTATTTTTTCCTTCATCCTGTTAATGTGATTTATTACATTTATTGATTTGCATATGTGAACCAGCCTTGAATCTCTGGGAAGAATCCCACTTAACCATATGGTGAATCATCTTTTTAATGTGCCATTAAATTTGATTTGTATTTTGTTGAGGCCTTTTGCATCTATGTCCATCGGTGATATTGGCATCCAATTTTATTTCTTTGTAGTGTCCTTTTCTGGCTTGGAATATCAGGGTTAATGCTGGCCTTGTAAAATGAGTTTGGAAGTTTTCTTTCTTCTCAGATTTTTCGGAGTTGTTTAAGAAGAATTGTTTTTAGTTATTCCTTAAATCTTTGGTAGAATTCAAAACTTTCATTGCCTTGGAAGGCAACAGACAATGAGCTTATAACCTACAGACATGCACACAGAAACACATGCACAGTTTGTTGGTAAAAATACTTAGATAGAGAAAACATAAACTAGGGAATAATGTCAGGTGTGCATATATGTTTTTCTGTGTGTATGTTTGGCTTGTGTGCTTTATTGTGTATGTGCATATTATTTTATGCATTCTGGTCCATCCTAGTGACATTTTCATGGGGACTTGTGGTAAGTGAAGCAGATAAATATGGGGGTAGTTGGAAGACGAGCATTAAAAATAGAAGTGGCCAGGCGCAGTAGCTCATGCCTTTAATCCCAGCACTTTGGGAGGCTGAGGCAGGCAGATTACCAGATCAGGAGCTCGAGACCAGCCTGGCCAACATTGTGAAACCCCTTCTCTAATAAAAATACAAAACTTATCCAGGCATGGTGGTGGGCACCTGTAGTCCCAGCTACTTGGGAGGCTGAGGCAGGAGAATCGCTTGAACACAGGAGGCAGAGGTTGCAGTGAGCCGAGATCATGTCACTGCACTTCAGCCTGGGCAACAGAGCAAGACTCCGTCTCAAAAAAAAAAAAAAAACAGAAGAGTATGTGCAAACGCCTCAAGTGCTTTGGCATGCTGGCGGTTATAGACATAAAGAAGGATGCTAGAGTAAGCAGAGGGCAGAAGGAGTAAAAGGCAATTCAGAGACTGTGAGGAGGTTATGTCCTTTAAATTGATGTTGCATGGAAAGCCACTGGAAGATTTTGCAGTGAGGAAGCAATATGACCTGATCTACATTTTTAAAAAGTTATTATAATTGCACCTCAATGATAAGAGTAGCTTAGCTTGGGATGCCTCCATTGAAAACAGTAAAAGTTGTAAAAATTTGGGTATATTGTTGTCCTTACTACTATTGTTTTCCATACAATGTTAACTGTTCAGTTTACATTGTTTTTGCCATAATATCTTATTAAAAAGTATGGCACTCTTTAGGTAGCAACATCAGGGGAAGGGGACATTTCATAATGACTTTTGTCATAAAAAGATACAAAAAACACACATCTTGGTTTATATTAAAAATAAAGCATATTATATACCTTTACACTAATAGAAGAGAACATCTACTCTAATGGCTCAGATATAGCTTTACAATATCAATAAACTTTCTTTTGGTTCAGAAAAAGAAC